>NW_007252905.1:620340-683069 GCF_000164805.1 Carlito syrichta | reverse complement strand
GGGTCTCGAACCCGCGAGCTCAGGCAGTCCACTCACCTCAGCCTCCCAAAGGTGCGGGATTACAGGCTGAGCCACCGAGCCCAGCTCCAGTAAATTATTAATATGCCTTATTTCTTTCAGTTGCTTGGAACAAAAACCTTGGAGTCATTGTTGGATGTCTTTCTCTCTTACACATCACATCCAGTCCGTCAAAGCATCCTATTGGCTACCTTCTATATCTTAACCCCAACCAGATTATTACTTCCTCTTCCACTGCCTCCCTGGTCTAGGCCACCACTGTCACTCACCAGGATTGTAGTAGTTAGCCTTCCAAATGAGCTTATGGCTTCCACCACTATTCCCCCACAGTTTACCCTACACCCACAATTGGAGGTTTTCTCTTTGAGATATAAGACTTATTATGTCTGTCCTTGACTCACTCTGTACTCCCGCAGTGATTTCCTGGCTCATTTGGAGTGAAAGCAAAGTCATCATATGGGTCCACAAGGCCCTCAACCACCCACACTTTTGCTGTCTCTGATAGTACCTCTTACCACTCCCCACCCCAATTCCATATACTCCGGCCTCACTGGCCTCTTTACTGTTTCTCACATATGACAAGCATGTCCCCTACCTCTCTGGCATTTCTAGTTCTTTTTGTCTGGATTCTTTTCTTCCAAATCTGCAGAGTGCTTTCCTTTACTTTCTTCAGATCTCCTCAGATATTGCCTTCTCAGAAAGCATTTATTAGATCACTCTATATAAAAATTTACCAAGTCTTTTGAAAAATCACTTACTGCCACCAACACGTCATACCAGAAGTCAACCAATTTTCTGTAAAGGCCACATAGCAAATATTTAGGCTGTGGGACCCAGAGTCTCTGTTACAGCTATTCTGCCAATGTAGTGCAAAAGTCATTGTAGATAATTTGCAAAGAAATGATCATGATTATGTTCTACTAAAACTAAATTTATACAAATAGGCAGTGGACCAAATTTGGTCTGTGAGTCACAAGTGATTTGCATTATAGCCATTTGAATCATATGGTACCCGTGTCTTAAACTCTCTTTCTAGAATGCAAACACTTAATTGGCAGATTTTTGTTTACTAGCAAATGGTCAATTAACGAGCAAATAATCAATCAATATTTTTGAGTAAATATTAAATGTTGCCTAAATCTTTTTCTTTTAGTCTTGTTTTTATAATCATTGCATTTCTTTTTGTTATATTCTGCATGAGCTGATCAGTATCAAATGATATATTTTTCACTGTTCAAGAAGTAATTGTGAATGTTTAGGTAGAAAATTCAGCTGTTTCTTCCATGATAATGTATTGTTGAGAAAAGCAAAATCAATCTAGAGGCCATTATTAGATTTTTCTTTATTAAAAAAAATTCCTATGCATGTTTTGTGATTAGGTACATTACTATTATTGTGTGGTATCTTTGGCTTTCATTTTCTTAAAAAACAAAAATTCAATTTGAATCAAATTAGATAATAACTGTCTTAGTCTGTGTCATGTTGTTATAAAAGGACATCTGAGGATGGACGATTTATAAAGAGAAAAGGTTTATTTAGCTCACAGTTCTGCAGCCTGGAAGTATGAGAAGCACAGCACCGGCATCTGCTTGGTTTCTGGCGAGGGTCACGTAATAGGGCAAAACGTGGCAGAGAAAGTCAAAGGGGAAGTGAACATGTGCAAAGAAGACCTTACAGAAGGAGGAAACTCTCTTTATAACAACCCACTCTGGAAGAAACTAATCCATTTTTGCGAGTGTAAGAACTCATTACCATTGCTGTGAGAGTGATACCAAACCATTCATGAAGGATCTGTCCCTATGACCCAACCATTTCCCACTAGGCCCAACACCACCACATAGGGATCGAATTTCAACATAAGTTTGGGTAGGCACAGACAAACCATATCCAAGCTATAGCAATAACTTAATCTATGCTTAACCTTTTAAAGTAAAGTAAAATTAAAATTAAATATCTGATAGCAATCCATCTTTTCTGAGAGAAGTTGTTTTACCTCTCAACAAGGAAAACAGTTCACAAACTATAGAAGAGCACATGAGTTCAGGCTCTCAAATAAACATCATGCCTGGGAACCAGTGGAAGATTGTCCTCAGTACCATCAGACTCCTACTGTTGTGAGACTCTCAAGTTGTTAACTTGAAGATAGATGAAAAATGTCTGACTCTCAGTAGCACATTTTACTGACATGTTTACAGCCACTCTGATTGTGTCTAGGATATGTTCAGGCTCAATTAACAGTGTCTATAACTTACTCATTTAATTTTCCATTTGTATACACATTTTCAATTTTACAGTTTATATTGAAATTAAAGCAAATATAGTCTTCCTTAAATTATCTGATCTTGTCTCTTAAGTGTTCCTAAATTATATCTTAAAAGCATTACCCTAGTGCATCTGAAAGGCATCACTATGGAAAAATGTCAAAATTTCTTCTTTTCTTAAATGGTATAGAAAATGCAGGAAATTTTCAAAGACTGTAATAAATTCCCCAAACACAAAATGTTCCTTCACTCAACATCTTCCTAGCATTTGCAGCCACCTTCATTTAGATATTTGTGGTTTATTACTAGACCAATATCTGATAAAAACATAAAATAAGAATTAAGAAACAATCCTCCTTTTCATAACAGTGAGTCTTCTCTTCAAAATTGTTGCTCAAAAGCCAAAAGATAAATAGAATTATTCAAACTAATTTAATTTCTTTCTTATCTAAAGATGCTGTTCTGCTGTTACTTTGAAAAATAAAACTATTCTTACTGTAGTTATTCTACACGTAAAAATTCTGTCTATATACACATTAAATTATCACCTTGTGCTTTTCTAAAAATGAAGTACCTCAATTTACAATGCATATTTCAAAAGGAAGATAAGCAATTTTCATTCAGATGTTTGTGAAGTCAAGCATACACTGTCATCTGAGAAGCAGAATTTATGGGAAAAAAAGGAAAAAGATGGTTCTGGGATAGTTCAAATCCCAAAGGAAGAGAAAGACACATATCACTTAGCAAGAATTCCCACCAGAAACAAGGACACATGCATTTGAGAAAACAAAAAAACTGAATGGAACCCAAAAACAATAGACAGATAAGGAGGTTTAGATGAGTGAAAATTATTTTTTTGTTGTTTATGTAATAGTCTTCCAAGGAGATTTTAGGACAAATTTCCAGTGAGGAATTTTTAAAACTCATTCAGATGTGGAAGCTGTTTAAGGAGCCACCAATGTGCTAAAAAGTCTCAGGATTAAATATTTGCTTGGGATTTACCACTGACAAAAGACTCATGTCAACTTTTTTTTTTGAGTTGGAGTCTCCTCACTCTGTCACCCAGACTGGGGTGAAGTGGCACACTCAGAGTCACCCCAGTGTTGACCCGCTGGACTCCAGTGATCCTTCTGCCTCAGCCTTCCAAGTAGCTGGAGCTACAGGCACGCACTACTATGTCCGGCTAATTTTTTTTATGCATTGTAGAAATGAAGTCTCACCAAGATGCCCGGGCTAGTCTTGAACCCATGGGCTCAGGTAATCCACTCGCTTTAGCCTCCCAAAGTATAATCTCAGATTACAAGGCTGAGCCACTGAGGCTGGCCTCATGTCAACATTTTAAAGAAAGTTACCAGATAAGTAAAATAGGAGCTGTGAGAGCTACTTTGCAAAGTCTCTTCTTAAAATATTCTTTATAGAACTAAATCACCATCAGTCAAAGACTATTTTTGCACCCTTGGACAAGAGTATAACCCAATAGTTAACTGTCTCTCAATATGGGAAGAGTGTTAGTCCAACTGAGAAAAATATACTGAATGCTAAAAGGTTTCTGTTGTTGCATCTCAAAGAATCTTAAGGCTTAGTGCAATGCTATGCAAAAATTCCAATCTTATATGTTTAACGTGGCAAATAATTATAATGTTTTGTAAGATGAAATGAACAAAACAAACCAATGCCGTTTTGTAAAGAATAATATAGTAACATAAGGAATTTGTCTTACTAGATGTTAAATTTACCATAAAACTCTAGTAATCAAAACTATGAAACTAGAAGAATGAACAGGTCAACGGGGGTATAATTGAGACCCCAAGGACACCCATAGTTATAATAAGAAACTGGTGTATGATACACGTATGATCAATAAGAAAATATGTAACAAGTAAGAAAACATATGATGACTAGAAAAAACATTATTCTGTAAATGATCCTGGGGGGAATTGATCAATTATTTGAGAGAAAACAATAATAATTTCAAGAGCATCATAAAGTTAAATACTAAAAGTTCAAAACAGAAAAATAAAAGCTAGGAGAAAAGTAAGTAAATATTTTCAATATTTTACATGAAAAGTCAAACTTAAGAAGTGGAAAACTCACAAAGAAAAAATTATTAAATTTCATTATTTGCAGGTACTATCACGAAGTACCATTGCCAAACTAAAAAGGTAAAACTAAAATGGAAAAATACTTCCAATAAATATGGATTCTGATATTTTCCTTGATATAAAATGAGTTCTTATGAACCCCAGAGAAGCACATCACGCACCAAATTAAGGAAGACACACAAATGGAGCAGTGCACCAAAGAAAGAATTTAAGTGTCTATGAAACATATGCGTTGATAATCTCTCTAGTAAATAGAAACTGTAATCTAAAGTAATAAGACAACTTTTGCCTATATGATTAAAAAATATCAGTCCTTCCACCTCAGCCTTCCAAGTAGCTAGAACTACAGGAGTGCACCACCACGTCCAGCTATTTTTTTGATTTATTGTAGAGATGAGGTCTAGCCAAGTTGCCCAACCTGGTCTCAAACCCCTGGGCTCAGTTAATCCTCTCGCCTTCCAATGTGCTGGGATTATAGGCATGAACCACCGCACTCAGCTGACAGGTTATATTCAAAAGTCAACATGTGGAATAGTTGGTATTTTGGAATTCTGAAGTATTGTGGATTACAGTAGTCAAGGATAGGCTTTTGGTCTAGGTCTTGAAGGAAGGCAAGAATTTGTCTAATGAGAAAAGGTAAGTGATAAAGTCTTGAAAGCAAATAGGACAGGATATATCTGACAATACATGTCTGGCAATATAGTGCATGTTCTCTGTTCTTTCGATGGTTACTTTAAAAGTTGAAAGTACCTGGAAAACCAACATAAATATACTACTGTACAAAACATATCAGACAGAGCACTTTAAAACTTTCATTTCCTCACAGAGTTTCTATAATAGCTTGTCTCTTTGAGATGGGAGAGAGAAAACTTATTTTGAAAAGTGACCAGTGAGCTGTCTAAATGTGTGAGAATTCTAAAATTTTTCACAATTATAGATAGGCGACAAGTTTGGCATTGTAACTACATCTGAACTCCTTAGAGACAAATGGAATTGCTCACTTCTAAATAGTGGCTGGTGAGCAGGGGTCGTATATGTGCGATACAGGAAAGACAGAACTTTCTCATGACCTAAAGAGACTGCAAAATGACCACAGATGGTTTATACCAGAAAAGCTGGAAAAATTATATAAAGTCCTGTGAAAAATCTTAGTTTGGAAAAAAAATAAGAGGAAGCAAATAAATAAATAAAGAGGTCACCAGCAGGCTCCAAATTAAAGACGGTCTCTCTGAATCACCCTCTCTGAGATTTTAACATATGGACTTTCTAAATCACAGAGGTCTGGAGAAAAGATGAGAACCAATGTGAGTTCCAAATCCCGGAGTTTTATTATCCCATTGTTACACACTGAAGAGATTTATGGAGCCTCTCCCATAAATGTTGTGAGTGTACTACAGAAACGACTTGTTCTCCCTGAGCCTTTTTATAAAGAAGTAAGGCAGTATGCCAGGAAGAGTGCTGAGTGAATGGTTGATGACCAGTACTTTAGTTATGAGATAATTATCTTAGGGAAGTGGCATATCATACTTATCCTCACAGGGTTTTCGCTTTCATTACCTGCAATATGAACACAGTGTTTGAAAGCAGGATAACACAACCAGTCCTGAGGAAGCTGGAAAGATTGTTGCACTATCCAAAATGTTCAAAACCAGAAGATATCAGCTGATTCCACAAAAATTCTAAATAGTGTCAGATGTTCTATAGACTACAGGGGAAATGCCTAATGTCTCTGGCTAGAGTTCTAGAATTTCTGACCTGGAGAGACCTTCCAGCTTGCCCCTCTTACTTTGCAGTAAAAATACCCGATGTTTGAATGCAACTTAACATCAGGGTTGAAGAAAACAATATTTTATTTATAAGGTAATACAAATTTCAGGTAAGTGATATTTCTGTGACATGTATATTTTCAAAATGAAAGAAAACCCTGAAGGTGTAGAGAAATTAAGTCATGTCTCAAAGATAAAACAGTTCATTAAGTAGCAGAGCTTGGAATTGAACACAGGGTTATCCATTCCAGCAGCACTGTCCTAGAGTTTGCTCTACCTCTTCCAATAGGAAGGGGCTGGGACCCAGCTGGGATTAAGATTGGTGAAGCATTTTTCAAGTAAGAACTTGGAAAGATCTACCTAATATCTTTTTTAAAAGAACATTGAAGCCGGGCTTGGTGGCTCAGCCTGTAATCCCGCGCCTTTGGGAGGCTGAGGTGAGTGGATTGCCTGAGTCCGCAGGTTCGAGACCCACCTGGGCAGCGAGACCTCATCTCTACAATAAATCAAAAAATCAGCCAGGCGTGGTAGCACATGCCTGTAATTCCGGCCACTTGGAAAGCTGAAGCAGAAGGATCGCCGGAGCCCAGCAGGTTGAGGCTGCGGTGGCTGGGAGCGGCCACCGCACTCCAGTCTGGGTGACAGAGTGAGACTCCAACTCAAAAAAAAGAACATTGAATTGCCCATCAGAAAAGATAACATGGAAATTGAGGCACGACCAAAAAAAAACTTATTAGAAAACATCCATACTTTAATATTGTTTTAAAATTTCAGCCAGGCACCTGTAATCCCAGTGCTTTGGAAGGCTGAGGCAAGAGGATTGATTGAGTCTAGAAGTTTAAGACCAGCCTGGGCAACCTAAAGAGAACCTGTCTCTACTTTTTTTTAAGTTAGGCACACGATTGGCTTAAATAGGAGAATCACTTGAGCCCAGAAGTGAGCTATGATCGCATCAATGTGCTCCAGCTTGGGCAACAGAGTGAGACCCTGCCTCTAAATAATAATAATAATAACAACAACAACAATAATAATAATAATAATAAATTTCACCGAGATGTCTTGAGTAATTGAGATGTAACTTCCAGATATCAATGTTTGTTACTTTTATGCCAAATGTTAGTGTGGAAGCAATGATACAATTTTTCCCTCATCTTTAACTGAAGAATAATGAATGATAATTTCCTGTGGAGGAAGGTTTTTAGTGGTAGATAGTAACTAAGAGATGTGATTCTGGAGATAGCTGGCCTGGGCTGAATTCTGGTCTGAACATTTCCTGGCTATGTGGCATGTTGTCTTATTCATTGTTACATCCTGAATACCTAGCAAAGTACTGGACACTTAATAAACCGGTAATAAAAGTTTATTGAATCTTTAGTACTTAATTCAGTTTTCCAGTAAGTGGAGACGTGGTCCTTTCTCTTTCCCTCTCACTCTTTTCCTCTTCCCCCACCCCCGTTTTTCTCTGTCACAAACAAACATAATCAAGACATTTTTTGAGAGAATAGTATAGTTTACCATTTCTGCTCCTTTTTTTTTTTTCTCATTCTTGATCATTTTTTAGAATAGCTGTGTCTCCTAGGACAGGGACATTTGTAAAACAACAACATGAATGTTATGTTATTATGTTATGAATATTTTGACCATGGATTAAAATAGGTCTAATGGACACAAATAATAAATTCCTATTTGGAGCCTAAAATAGCCAGTTCATCTCCCTTGATCATAGTAAAGAAAGCATTTCACTTCACTTGTACTCCACGAATCTGTCTGAGTAGAGTGTCTTTGATCAGGATTTACTTTTCTGAAAGAAGAAAAAGAAGTTGAGGAATGGTTCAGATGATAACTCAAACTACCTAAAAAACACAAAATTCCTTAGCCAGGCTTTGAAATCTGTTCCTCTGAGTCTGTGGACAAACAAAAAGCATGGCATCATTCTATGAAAAACAAAAAAATAGTGCAAGAAGAAGCTAAGTATTTAAAATTAAGTATTTAAATAATAAAACTAAGTATGCTATTATTTCTGTCAGGAGAAGTAGAAATAAATACTGTATAAGTACCTCAATTCTATAAAGATATAGTTAGCAGAAATATTTGTCATATATAAGTATTGGTTTCTTTAAATGTAATCACTATTTATTCTCTCCAAGACTATCACAAACTGTGGAATAGATAGGGAAAATTGTGTAAATGGTAACTTAACTATACCCGTAAGACATGTGTGAATGTGCATGTGCACAAAAATATGAATATTAATGATTAATGTAACACCATGAGTAATAGAGAACAAGAAGTAAAGAACAAGGTGAAAAGTTCAATTTAATAGCCATGAATTGCCCTGAAGGTTTCTGAATGCCTACTTTAAATTACTATTTTCTTTTGCTTGCAAATCCAATTATAATTAGACTATTCATTTCCCCTCAAACAATATAGACTAAGGCTTTGGTTAAGATCCTAACTTTAGTACTAATAAACTGGCCAATTCAACACAAATAATTTGACCTTCCTCAACCTTGTTTTTTTCATACTTAACTGAAACAGTTGAAACAGATAATTCCTGAAATCCTTTTTTGGTTTAAAACACTATGAATTGTCAGCCTAAATAAGATCTAGAAGATGAACTATGTTATAAATATCCATTTAATGTTTTGATTCCTTTATTTAATAACAATAGTCAACATTTATTGAGCCAGGCAATTTTTATAATACTTTAAATGAATAAACACTCTCAATTATGAGATAAGCATTATTATTATGCCAATTTTATAACTGAGGAGAAAAAGAAAAAGCACAGTGCTTATAAAGCTAGTGGTCAAGCAATAGAGCTGAGTTTCAAATCCAGGCATTTTGGCTCAGAATCCATATATTTGATTAAGCACTCTGAAATTCTTCCAGTGCAAATTTCAAAATGCAGACCAAAAGGGGAAATATTACATCCCTGACCATAACAGCAGTTGGTAATAATTTCATTAGTACAAAATGTTATGTCTTCCTAGATATGCTTTTTCTGGTAAAGAAAATAATTTTGAAGACTAAAGTTTATTTTTTCCCCCAGATTACACATCCGTAGAATCTCCAACCTTTTAACTATTTATAGTTTTTAATTTACTTAGCCCAACTGCTAGAATTGAAAAGTAATGCTGATTTATCAATATTTTATTATTTCTGTCAAGACATGTAGAAATAAATACTGTATAAGTACCTCAATTCTATAAAGATATAGTTAGCAGAAATATTTGTCATATATAAGTATTGGTTTCTTAAAATGTAATCACTATTTATTCTCTCCAAGGCTATCACAAACGTGGAATAGATAGAGAAAATAGTGTAAATGGTAACTTAGCTATACCCGTAAGACATGTGTGAATATGCATGTGCAAGTTTGTACAAATATAAGTGAAAGGAACAAGATGGAGTTGATTTACCCAGTGAGTAGCCATCTTGACACTGCCTTGTTCTGTCATATTCTCTTAACATTTCCTAGCTTGCCCTCTAGGGCAAGGACAGAACTGGTTTCTCAGAGGTAGCTATTGATAATTGTTTTATAACCCCCACCCCAGCTTGTTTTGTAAACACGTTAACCTAATCAGTCCTTTGTGACCTTTGTGATACAGACCCTATCAACATGGCAACAGTCATGTGATTAGTCCACCCATCTGTCTGCCATCCATCACCTGTGTGTACCTGTCCCCTCATGATGATGGGGAACAGATCACCACCCAGTCTCCTTAACCACCTGCTCCCATCAAAAGGAAGGTTTAAAAGCATTCAAGCCGGCTCGGTGGCTCAGCCTGTAATCCCGCGCCTTTGGGAAGCTGAGGTGAGTGGATTGCCAGAGCCCGCAGGTTCGAGACCCGTCTGGGCAGGCGAGACCTCATCTCTACAATAAATAAAAAAATTAGCTGGGTGTGGTAGCACGCGCCTGTAATTCCAGCAACTTGGAAGGCTGAGGGGGAAGGATCGCCAGAGCCCAGCAGGTTGAGGCTGCGGTGGCCGGGAGCGGCCACTGCACTCCAGTCTGGGCGACAGAGTGAGACTCCAACTCAAAACAACAACAACAACAACAAAAAGCATTCAACCTGAGCAGCTGTTTTGCCATTGCTTTGCTAAACTGTGGTCAGGTCACGTGGCTGTTTGAGCTGTGGCTGTCGTGTTTTCTAGCTTTGGCCCCCTCCTCTACCTTGGGGAGATGAATCTGTCTCTCTCTCTCTCTCTCTCTCTCTAACTTATTTTATAAATAAGTTGTATTTTCCAATTTAACTTCTGTGCAATTCTTTGCATCTTTTGCACAGCACGAGATCGGAGACCAGATCCCCATACAGTCTGACCTAACATTTTGGAGGCCCTGATGGGATTCTGACCTAACATTTTGGAGGCTCCACTGGGATTTTAACCTAACAATAAGTTACTAAAAAATAGAGGAATTCTGATAAAGTTATGATCTATTATTAGTAATTCCTGAAGAAAAATATACACAGTAAATTCTAAGGTATGAATATGCCTTGGTAAACTTGCATGTACTTACTAAGTCAAAGTTATAAGGTCTAACTCTGATTAAGGCAAAAACATGTAGTGAACTGACACTTATTTATTCTGTAAGAGCAAACATGCTTAACAGTGCTTAATTAAACACATGGATTCTGAGCCATATTACGTGCATTGAGTTCTAGCTACATGGCTTGACAACTAGGCGTATAAGCACTATGCTTTTGCTTTGTCTTCTCAGTTATAAAATTAGAATAATATCAATACTTATGAAAATGTTAGAAGGTTTAAAAGTGTTTATCCATATAAAGTATTAGAGAAGTGCCTGGCTCAATAAATGTTGATGATTGCTATTGATTAAATGGTCTGCCATTCTGACAAGGACTAAAGTAATATAAAAGAACAGGAATGGTGGTATTTCTCTGGAGAAAACCCCCATGGAAATTAAAGAGCTACTTCATCTCTCTTTATCACCTCCATTGTCGGGGGACACTTGTGCTGCTTATGCTTCAAAGACAAGGATGACAGGAATAAAAAAGGGAGACTTCAGATGGTAATGAGAGGGATTATAAGCCTCTATTCCACGCTTCCCAAAAGGGGAAAAACACATTTTCAACTTTAAAAAAATGTAAAAAGCACACAATCAACCAAATAAATTATGAAACATAAACCAAATTTTTATTTGGTTAATTTTTATTTAAAAAGTCACTTTTTTAATAATGCAAGATTACTATTAAAGAAATTAAAATAAAAAGAAAACTTCAGCAATATTAAACCCAAATAATCTGCTTCATATTTTGATATTTTAGCAGAACATAACACCTTTCATTATCTTAATGAATATGCAATATGTGCACTTAATAACTATAAATACATGCATAAACTAATATACTATCAGTTGTGTTTTATTGCAATACTTTCACTCTCCTTGGTTGTTTTCTTCTGCCCAACATTTTAAGAGGAGTAAAAGAAAATATCAGAGAGCCTCAAACCCAAATCAAGTTCATTGGGAAAATAGTTCTTATTAAAACACATTAGAGAAGACCTAAATTAATGGAAAGACATACTAAATGATTCAAAGGACTTAATAGGATAAAAATGTCATGTTTCACCAAGTTGATCTTTAAAAATTGATGTTTTTCTATTACAAATACCAGGAGAGGTTTTTCTTTTTTAGCTATTTAACAACTTACACTACTTGACTTCAAGACTTACACAAAGATACACTATTTAAGAGAGTGTTGTATTCGCATCAAAATAGACAAATGACCAGGCTTGTGCAGAGATCACAAGAGAAAGGAAGAATCAATAAAGAGAGAGCGGGGAGATGCCAGGCTTTTTTTTAACAAACAGCTTTCAGAGAACTATTCACTCATTATTGTCAGGACAGCACCAGGCCATTCATGATGAATCTGCCCTCATGACTCAAACACTTCCCACTATGCCCATGTCCAACACTAGGGATCAAATTTCAACATGAGATTTGGAGGGTCAAACAAACCAAGCTATCGCAGGCAACATGAGGGAAATTTTTTGGATGATGGATCTGATTCTGTATCATGATTATAGTAATTATACAATTAAAACTTATATAGCTGCATTCCAAAGAAAACAAAAAATTTATGGTATTTAAGTTAAAATTTTAAATTAAAAAAAAATCCTTACTAATGGTTACAAAAATATCAAGTGCCTAAAAATGAAACTAACAAAAGAGAGTCAAATCCATTGGAAAAATAATTAAATCTTATTAAAACACATTAGAGAAGATCTAAATTAATGGAAAGACATACTAAATGATTCAAAAAACTTAATAGGAAAGATGTCAGGTCTCACTAAGTTGATCTAAAAAACTAATATTTTTCAAATACCAGCAGAAGGTTTTTTTTTCATTATTTAGCAACTTACACTACTTGACTTTAAGACTTACACAAAGCTACACTAATTAAGAGAGTGTTGTATTGGCATAAAAATAGACAGATGGAACAGAACAGAGTCCAAAAGTAGGTGCACACATATATATGGTCAATTAATTTTTAACAAGGCTGCAAAAACAATTTAGTGGAGAAAGGAACACGAATAAACGAAAAGACATCTCATGGATCAGAAAAATTCATATCATTAAAATGCTTGCATTACCCACAGCAATCTAAAGATGCAGTTGCAAACTTTATCAAAATACCAATGTCATTTTTCAAGGAAATTTTTAAAAAATTCTAAAATTCATATGAAACCAAAAGAGAGCATAAACAGCCAAAGAAATCCTGAGCAAGAAGAACAAAGCTTAAGGCACCATACTACTCGACTTCAAAATATATTAAAAGTGAAGGAGGTGAAGCAAGATGGCCAAACAGAATCCTTCAGTGATCATCTCCCCACAGTAATACCAATTGAACAACTATCCAGGAAAGATAGCACCTTCATAAGAATCAAAATATCAGATGACTTCTTACTGCGCCTTTTTTTTTTTTAATTTTTAGATGGATTTACTTTTATTCTAAAGATGTGGGGTACAATTCAGAGTACATATGTGGTCCTTGTTTTAACATAATATCAAAGAAAGAGGCATTGAAGAGGGCAGAAAAGACAGTTTTGCATCACCTACACCACCCCTACCTCATCCTCCCGCAGCACAGAATGCAGAGAGAAAATCGGTGTACTTGGGGAAGGAAGAGCAAAGTGAGTGTGGGACTTTGCACTGAAACTCAGTTCTGCCCTGTAGAACACAACACAGGGCAGAATTCTGCTGGCACCCACAGAGGGAGCCTTTAGACAAACACTGGGCCAGAGGAGAACTCTTAGCTCCAGCGGAAGAAACCTAAGTCCCAAGTTGCTTCTCCACCAACTGGCTAAAGTGGCCTGTGGGTTGTAATACATTTGAATGCCAGTCGGGCTACAAGAACTGCAGTCCTTGGGCAAGTTCTGGTGCTTTGCTGGTCTCAGAGGCAGTGGGCTTAGGGTGTGACCCAGTGTGACACCAGCTGTGGTAGCTCAGGGAGTGCCTGCATTACCCTTTACCCAACTCGAAGCAATACAGCTCAGGGAGAGACTCCTTCCACTTTGGGAAAGGAAAGGGAAGAGTGTGGAAGACTTGTCTTGTTACCTGGGTACTAGTTCAGGCACAAAACGAAAGCACCACGCAGATTCCTAAAGCCCCCACTTCTGGACTTAAACCCTGAATGGTATTTCTAGACCCACACGGAGACAGATGGGTTTGAATCCCTTGCACTGATGGGGAAGGATCCAGTCCTGGCAAGATTCATCACTTGCTGACTAAAGTCCCCTTGGGCTTTGAATAAACAACAGAGGCGGCCTGGCAGTAGTGGCCACAGGCCATGGGCAAGCCTTAGTACTGGGGTGGTCCGGAAGGCTGTGGGCTTCAGGTGTGACCCAGTGTGTCACCAAACTGTGGTGGTCACAGGAGTGCCTGCATCACCCCTCCCTCAACTCCAGGCAGACCAGCATGGAGAGAAACTACTTCTGATTGGAGGAAAGAGAGGGAGGAGAACAAGAGACGGCCTGGTAACCCAGGGAACTCTCCCTTATCCAACTCCGCCAAGACAGTGTTCTCTTTAAAGCTACAAGGGGCACAGCATTCCTGGGCTTAGGGTGCCCCCTAGTGCTCATAAGGCTGCAGTAAACACAGGCTCAGATCCCAACAATCCCCTTTGAATACATGGAAAGCCCTCTTAAAAAAAAAAAAAAAAAGGTACAAACAAGAACAGATTGGAGCAAATACTTAACTCTTCAATGCCCAGACATCGATAAGCATCCACAAGCATCAAGAATATAAATTTTAAAAAAGATCTCACCAGACTACATAAGAAAACTAGTAACTAGTCCTGGAGTGACAGAGATATATAAATTTTCAGACAGGGAATTAAAAATAGCTGTCTTTAGGAAGCTCAATAAATGCCAAAATAAGATGTGGAAGGAATTCAGAATTCTATCAGAGAAATACAACAAAAAGGTTGAGATAGTTTTAAAAATCAAACAGAAATTCTGCTGAAAATTTCGATTTGACGGACTGAAAAATGCATCAGACTCTCAGCAGCCAAATAGATCAAACAGAAGAAATAATTAATGAACTTAAAGACAGACTATCTGAAAATAGTTAGAGGAGAAAAAATAATTTTAAAAACTGAAGCACACCTACAAGATCTAGAAAATAGTTTCCAAAGGGGCTAATCTAAGATTTGTTGGCCTTAAAGCAGAAGTAGAAAGAGAGATTGGGGTAGAAAGTTTGTTGAAAGAAATAATAACAGATAACTTTCAAAACCTAGAGAGAGATATAAATACCCGGATACAAGAGGGTCATAGAACATCAGGAAGATTCTACCAAAATGAGACTAACTCAATGCATATAATAATCAAAGTCTCAAAGATCAATGATAAATAAATAATCCTAAAAGAAGTTAAATAAAAGAAGAAAATGATATATGAAAAGGAATTCTTTGGCAGTAGAATTTTTAGAGAAAAACTTACAGGCCAGGAGAGAGTAGAACAACATATTCAAAGTGCTAAAGGGGACCAAAAAAAATAATAACTTTGCAACCTAGAGTATTATATCCAGCAAATTATCCTTCACTGCTTGAAGGAGAAACAAAAACTTTTCCAGACAAACAAAAACTGAGGGATTTCATCAACATCAAACTTGTCTTATAAAAAATGCTACAGAGAATTTTTCAATCTGAAAGATAAAGACAGTAATAAACAGTAAGAACTCATCTGAAGGTATAAAATTTACTGTTAATAATAAGTACACAGACATACAGAATACTCTAATGCTGTAACTGCAGTATGTAAGTCACATAAATCTTTAGTAGGACGACTAACAGACCAACTTGTCAAAAATTAATAACTACAACAACTTTTTAAAATATAACCAGCATAAAAAGATATAAATAGAGGCAACAAAAAGTCAAAAAGTGGGATGAGGAAGGATGGAGTTAAGATGTAGAGTTTTTTAGTTTTCTTTTTGCTTATTTTCTTTGTAATCAGAGATGCCATCAGTTTAAATAATTGGTTATAAGAGGTTATTGGCAAGCCTAATGGTAAACACACACACACACACACACACACACACACACACACACAAACAACATATAGCAAACACAAGAATAAATAAAGAAAAGGCAATAAGTTAAAACATACTGCCAGAAAAAAATCACTTTTGCACACAAAAAAAATAGGAAGGAAGGAAGGAAAGAAGGAAGAAAGGAAGGAAGGAAGGACCAAAAAAACAATTGGAAAACAAATAACAAAATGGCAGTAGTAAATCTTTATCTATCAATAATAATATTGAATGTATTAATAAATGAACTAAATTATCCAATAAAAGAACATACTGTGATTGACTGGATTAAAATTAATCTAAATATATGCTGCCTATAAGAAACTCACTTCACCTATAAAGATACACATGACCTAAAAATAAGGGGGTGGAAAAGATATTTCATGCAAATGACAACCAAAAAAGAGCAGAAGTAGCTATAAAATAGATTTCAAGACAAAACCTGTAAAATATGACAAAAATGTCATTATATAATAATAAAGTCACTTCAGCAAAAGGGTATAAGGATTGTAAATATATATGCTTCCAATGCTGGAGCACCCAGATACATAAAGCAAACATTGTTAGAGCTAAAAGAGACAAATTTCACCACAATAATAGTTGAGGTCTACAACAATCCACTTTCAGCATTCAACAGATCATTTAGGCAGAAAATCAACAAAGAAACACCTAACTTAATATGCACGGTAGACAAAATGTACCTAGTAGATGTTTACAGAACATTTCATTCAACAGTTCTCAACACATGAAATGTTTTCAAGAATAGACTATATCTTTTTTTAAATTTTATTTTAATTCAGGATTAGGTATACAAGTTGTCATCATATAGGCAAAATTTGGGCCTCCCTTTGGACCCCACTATGCCTGGCTTGAGATCAAGTATCCTAATTGATGCTGTGTCCGCACCCACCCCGGCAGTATCCCACAACTGCCAATCCCTTTCTTATAGTATTATGGTAAATGTTCAGAGTCTGCTTATGAGTGAGAACTTGTGATACCCTGTTCTTTGTTTTTGTAATAGATCACTGAGTATGACAGACTTTAAATTCATCCAAGTTGCTGCAAAGTCTGTATGTTTAAGAATAGATCATATCTTAGCCCGCAAAATGAGTCACAAAAAATTCAAAAACATTAAAATCATAGCAACTATCTTTTTCTGATTACAATGGAATAAATCTAGATAGCAATAATAAGAGAAACTTTGGAATGTATAAAAACATATGGAAATTAAACAATATGCTCCTGAACAACCAGTGAATCAATGAAGAAATTAAGAAGAAAATTTTAAAATAGGCTGAGTCTGGTAGCTTATGTTTGTAATCCCAGTGTTTTGGGAGGCTGAAGTGGGAGAATTGCTTGAGGCCAAGAGTACAAGACCAGCCTGGACAACACAGTGAGACCTCATCTCTACAAAAAGTAGTAAAAATATTAGCTTGGTGTGGTGGTGAGCACCTGTAGTCCCAACTACTTGGAGGCTAAGGAAAAAGAATCACCTGAGCCCAGGAGATCAAAGCTGCTATGAGTTGTGATCATGCCACTGCACTCCAGCCTGGGTCTCACAGAGTATGACACCAACTCAAAAAAAAAAAAAAAAAAAGTCTTGAAACAAACAAAAATGGAAACACCGTTTACCAAAACCTATGGGATAAGGGAAAAGCATTACTAAGAAGGAAGTTCATAGCAATAAATGCGTACATCAAAAAATATAGAAAGACTTCAAATAAACAGCTTGATGACACATCATAAATAACTAGATGACACACCTAAAAAACAAGAGTATACCAAACCTAAAATTAGGAGAAAAGAATTAATAAAAATCAAAACAGAAATAAATGAAACTGAGAACAAAAAATACAAAAGATTAGTAAGCAAAAAGTTTGTTAAAGAAGAACAAAATTTATAAATCTTTCGCCAAACTAAGAAAAAAATATAAAATACTCAAATAAATAAAATCAGAGACAGAAAAGGAGACATTACAACTAATGCCACAGATATTCAAAGGATTAGAGACTACTATGAGCAACTATATATGCCAACAAATTGGAAAACCTAGAAGAAATGGATACACTTCTAGACACATAAAATCTATCAAGATTGAAACATAAAGAAATACAAAACTTGAATAAACCAATAACAAGATAGAAGCAGTAATAGAAAATCTGCCCTCAAAGAAAAGCCCAGGACCCAATGGCTTCACTGCTTAATTCTACCAAACATTTAAAAAATTGACATCAATTCTACTCAAACTATTCCAGAAAATAGAGGAGAGAATACTTCCAAACTCATTCTATGAGGCCAATATTATCCTAATACCAAAACCAGGCAAAGACAGACACACACACAAACACACACACACACACACACACATACACACACAAAACTATAGGCCAATATCCCTGATGAATATAGATGCAAAAATCTCAACAAAATATAAACAAATTGAATTCAACAACCCATCTTTTTTTTTAAGTTGGAGTCTCACTCTGTCACCCAGGGTGAAGCACAATGACATGCTTATGGCTACCATGGCCTCAGCCTACTGGGTTCAGGTGATCCTTCCTCCTTAGCCTTCCAGGTATCTGGAACGACAGGCCCATGTTACCACATTCAGCTAATTATTTGATTTAATGTAAAGACAAGGTCTTGCCAAGTTGCCTAGGCTGGTCTAGAATCCCTGGACTTAAGCAATCCTCTTGCCTCAGCCTCCTAAAGTGCTGGGATTACCGGCATGAACCACCACACCTGGCCCAACAACATATTTAAAAGATTATTCATTATGATCAAATGGGATTCACTGCCAGAATGCAAGGATAGTTTCAACCCAGGCAAATCATTAAATGTGATACATCATATTAACAGAATGAATGTTCATGTCAATAGGTGTCAAAAAATTGTTTGACAAAATTCATAATCCCTTGATAAAAACTCAAAAAACTGAGTATGCTGTAACATGATAAATCCATATACAACAAATGTAAATTGCAAGAGTTATAATTTTAGGTTTTACATTTGTCTATGATCCAAATTGAGTTAATTTTTGTACATGGTGAAAAAAATGGATTGAAGTTCTTTTTGACACTTAAGATTTGTAAATACTTATGGGATACATAGAATATGTAATGATCAAGTCAGGTATTTAGGGTATCTATTACCTCAAGTATTTATCATTTTTATGTGTTGGAAACATTTCAAGTCTTCATGTCTATCAATTTTGAAATATACAGTACATTACTGTTAACTATAGTCACTCTACTCTGCTATCAAACATTATAACTTATTCCTTCTTTTTAACTGTTTGTTTATGCCTATTAACCAACCTCTTTACCAGCTCTCTACCCACTCATCCTTCCCAGTCTCTGGTGTCTATTATTCTACTCTCTACCTCCATGAGACAAGGTTGTTTAGCTTTTACATATGAGTAAGAACATATAATATTTGTCTTCTGTGTCTGGCTTAATTCATTTAGCACAATAACCTTCAGTTTCATCCATGTTGCTGCAAGTGACATGATTTCAATTTTTTTTAATGGTTGAACAGTATTCTACTGGGCATATATACCACATCTTCTTCATCCATTTGTTCATTGATGGACACTTAAGTTGATTTCATATCTTGGCTGTTGTGAATAGTGCTTCAATAACATGGGAATGCAGGTATCCCAGTGATATACTAATTATATTTCCTTTGAATAAATACTCATTAGCGGAATTGCTGGATCATATGGTAGTTCTAGTCTGAGATTTTTGAGAAATCTTCATACTGTTTTTCATAGCAGCTGTACTAATTTACATTCTTATTAACAAAGTATGAGTTCTATTATCTTTTCATCCTCACAAGCATCTGTAATTTTTTTATTTTTAATAATTGTCATTCTAATTGGGGTAAGATAATATAACATTGTGGTTTTGATTTGCATTTCCCTTATGATTAGTAAAGTTGACCATTTTTTCATATACCTATTGGCCCTTTGTATGTCTTCTTTTGAAAAATGTATATTCAGATCTTTTTCCCATTTGTAATCAAGTTATTCAAATCTTTTCTCCATTTTAATCAAATTATTTAATCAAATAATTTGAGTTGTTTGAGCTGCTTATGTATTCTGGTTATTGATCGCTGACCAGATGGGTAGTTTGAAAATATTTTGTCCTAGTCTGTGGGTTTTCTCTTCACTTTGCTAGTTGCTTCCTTTGTTGTGAAAAAGCCTGTTAGCTTGATGTGATCCCATTTGGTCACTTTTGCTTTGGTGGCCTATGTTTTTGAGGTCTTACACACACACACAAAAAAAACCCTTACCTGGGCATTTATCCCTGTTTTCTCCTAGTAGTTTTTAAAATTTATTTTATTTTAAAGATGTGGGGTACAATTCAGGATTAGGTATAAAAGTAGTCATCATACAGGTAAAGTTTGGGCCTACCTTTGGTCCCCACTTTGCCTGGTTTGAGGTCAGATACTCTTATTAATGTTATGTCCCCCTTTTCCTCCCCTGGCAGTTTCTGGCTAGTGTCAATCCCATTATTACAGTGTTATGGTAAATATTCAGGGTTCATTTATGAGTGAGAACATTTGTACTCAGTTCTTTGTTTCTGTGATAAGTCATTGAGTTTTATAGACTCTAAACCAATCCAAGTTGCTGAGGAGACCATTATTTTGTTCTTCTTTATGACTGTGCAATAGTCCATCATGTATATGTACCACATTTTTTTAATCCAGTCCAGTTTTGATGGACAGCTCTCCTAGTAGTTTTACAGTAGATTAGATTCTTAAATTTAAGTCTTTAATCTATTTTGATTTGATTTTTATATACAGTGAACGATAGGGGTCTAGTTTCATTCTTCTGCATATGGAGATCCTGTTTCTCCAACATTATTTATTGAAGAGATGACCAATGTGTATTCTTGGCACCTTTGTCAAAAACGAGTTGAGTGTAAATGTGTGGATTTATTTCTGTTCTCCATTCCATCCTATTGGCCCATGTGTCTGTTTTTATACTAGTATCGTATAATTTTGATTACTATAGCTTTGTGATATAATTTGAAGTTAGGTAATGTAACTCCTCTATCTTTCTTCTTTTTTGCTCAGGATGACCTTGGCTCTTCTGGGTCTTTTGTGATTCTATATAAGTTTTAGATTTTTTTTTCCTTTTTCTGTGAAGAATGTTATTGGTATATTCATATGGATTATATTGAATCTGCAGACAGATTGTTTTAGGTAGGTTGAACATTTTAGCAATATTGATTCTTCCAATCCATGAACATGGAATATCGCTCCATTTGTATTCTCCTCAATTTCTTCCATCAATATTTTATTGTTTTCATTATAGAGAACTTTCACTTCTGTGATTAAATTTATTCTTATGAATTTTATTTTATTTACAGTTTTGTAGGGATTACTCTTTAGGTTTCTTTTTCAGATTGTTTGCTGTCAGCATATATAAATGCTACTGATTTTCATATGTATCCTGAAAGTTTACTGAAACATTGAAGAAATCCTTTGTAACTTTGGGTTAAGCAATAATTTATTAGAGATGACATCTATGTACAATCTATAGAAAGACAAATTGATAAATTGGACTTCATAAAAAACTTCTGTTCTTTGAAGTATCCTCTTAACAGAATGTAAAGACAAGTCACGAATTAAGAGAAAATATTTGCAAATTATATAAAAGACTTGTATCCAGAATATATTTTTTAAAATTGCAAAATTCAGCAATAAAAATAAAAGTAACCCAATTACAAATATCGACAAAATATTTGAACAGACACTTCATAAAATAAGATATACAGATGGCAAATAAGCTATCTGTATAAAAAGATGGTCAACTTAAATGTCTATTAGGGATATAGAGATCAAAACCACACCCCAGCATAACACGACACATCTATTAAAATATCTAACTTTTTTTTAATGCAGCATGGCAAGTATTGGCAAGAATATGGAGCATCTGGAACTCTCATTAACTTTTGCTAAGAAAGTAAAGTTGTAAAATTGTTTTGAAAAAAAGCTTGGACATTAAAAAAGAAATAAACACACATCTATCATATAGTCAATGTCTTTCATTTCTAGGTCTTTAGTCAAGAGAAATGAAGTATATGTTCAAACAAAATTGTCTACACAAATATTTATAACTTCCTAATTTGTTATAGCTGACAACTAGAAGCAACACAAATGTGCATCAACAGTTGATAGATGAATAAATTGTGGCAAATGAACACAATTGAATACTACTCAGCCATGAACAAGAATGAACTATGGGTATACACAATAGCATAGATAAATGTCAAAATAATTATGCTGAGAGAGATAAGTAAAAAAAAAGGAAGTACATATTGTAGAATTCCACTTACATAGAAAATACAAGCTAATCTGCAGTGAAAGCAAGCAGATCAATAGTTTCCTAGGAATAAGGAAAGTTAAGATAGAATCAGAGGGATGAATTATAAAAGGTAAACAGAAATTTAATGGGTGATAAGTATGCTTATTATCTTATTATAGTTCCCGATACATATGCATGTTCAAAACTTTTTAACTTGTACCATGCATTAGTTTTCCATTGCTGTATAACAAATAACAAACTTAGTGACCTAAAGCAGCACAAATTTATCATCTTAACCATCTCTGTGTGTCAGGAGTACACACATGGGTCACCTGGATCCTCTACTTAGATCTCACAGGATGAAATCAAGGTGTCAGCCAGGGCTGTGATCATGCCTGGGACTCAGGGTCTCAGAATTCAGTGATTTATGGTTGTAGGATTAAGAGCTCCATTTTCTTACTGGCTGCCAGTCAAGGATTCCTTTGGTTCCTATGCACTGTCCCCAGGTTCTAGCCATGTAGTCCTCTCACAACATAGAAGATTACTTCATCAAAGCCAGAAGGAAAATCTCTTTCCAGTCTACTATGATAAACAACCTAATAATAAGAATGATGATCCCATTGTATTTACAGGTCCTACTTATACTCAAAGAAGTTTGCTTGGGTTTCCTTAATAAAATGACATGGACTGGTGGTTTAAACAATAGTTCTGGAGGCTGGGAAACTCAGGATCAAGGTACCAGCACAGTCAGTTTCTGGTGAGCATTCTTCCTGGCTTGCAGACGACTGCCTTTTCTCTATGTCTTCACGTAGCCTTTCCTCAGTGCATGCATGTGGAAGGAGAAAACAATTTCTCTCGTCTTTTTTACAAAGCCACCAATCTCATTATGAGGGCAGTACTCTCATGAACTAATCTAATCCTAATTATCATCCAAAGGTTCTGTCTCCAAATATCATCACATTGGAGTTTAGAGTTTCAACATAGGGATGGGGGGAAGCACAAACATTCAGTCCATAACAGGGGGGATTATATAGGCTGTGTACTCCAAGGAGTGGGCATTTTGGAAGTCATCATAGAATTCTACCTATCACATACCTTGAAACATAAGCAATTTATTTTCTGTCCACACAAAGTATCAATGCCAAAAAGAAACAAAAGACACAATGACATCAGGGAAAGAAAATTATATTATCATCAGACTTTTGGACAGTTATTTTTTTCTTAGGAGACAGAAAAATCTCTATCTCCCAGGTTGAGGTGCAATATAGCACACAGTAACCTCAAACTCCTGGGCTTGAGTGATCCTCCTAAGTAATTGAGGCTATAGGTACGCTAGTATACCTGACTAATTTTTTAATTTTTTGTAGACATGGGACTTACTATGCTGCCGAGACTGGCCTCGAATTCTTAGCCTCAAGTGATCCTCTCATCTTGCCCTCTGGAAGTGGTGGGATTATGAACCACTGTGCCCAGCCAGTGACAGTAATGTTTTATGCCAGAAGAAAAATGGAGTAACATTTAAGATACTTTACAAATATATGAGTCATGGATTTTATATTCAACAAAACTCACCTTCAAATATAAGGGGCACAGATTTTTACCAACATGCAAGAACCCAAGGAATATTGTTTCTACTTTTTTTCCATAGGAATCTTCTACAGAATGTACTTTAGACACCAAAACGAGTAGAGAATCATTAACATTAGGAATGATGATGAATATTAAACATACGTTTACTTGTAGAACTTAAACAAAGTGAGGATTAAAGGTAGACAGTATATTATATAATGACTGTATATTTAAGAAAAGTAGTGAAGTTTTAAAAAAATTGAATATAATGTGCAAACATACACAAAAACTATTTTAACAGTTCCCAGTAATTTTTAATGGTGAAAATTTTAGTATGATTATTTTAAGACTATTATGTTTGTAACATGAGGTAAAGTAATAGGATAATTATGAAAATTTCAATTTTATCATCTTCTGCATTCATGAAAACCCAGATTCTTGATAAAGAAGAAAGTAGTTACAGTTTAAGTGAAAATAAACAAATGAAAAATACCCCCAAATACACACACATCTCTATCCTTGAATTTTGGTTGGAAACATATCAATATGATCTGATCGATTACTGTATATGTGTGTATATGTAATACCTAGTGAAGAACAGATTTAGGCTCCTTTTCAGCAAGCATAGTCCATCTTTTCTTTTTCTCCAGCTTCCCTCATGAAGTAGCAATAGGCTTTGCAACCCTCAGAGACAACACAGTCCTCGTCTCCTGTGAAGAAATGTTTGGGGGTAGGAGGGAAGCATCTACACACCTCCCTAAAACAAACAGTCTTTTTCAGGTCTTAGGCAGTCCAAATCTAAATTTGGATGGTGGGGGAAGGGACTTTTTAAACCCTGTAGAGACAAAGTACAACCAATACATACAATTTCTATTACTAAATAATATGCGTAATGCCTTAATCTGAGGGTAAAATCAGTACTCTGTGTCCATGGGTTCCAGTTCCACAGATGGAACCAACCTAAGATGGAAAATACTTTTTAAAAAACTATTTAAAAAATACAAAAATAGCCGGGTTCGGTGGCTCAGCCTGTAATCCCGTGCCTTTGGGAGGCTGAGGTGAGTGGATTGCCTGAGCCCGCGGGTTCGAGACCCGCCTGGGCAGCAAGACCTCATCTCTACAATAAATCAAAAAATCAGCTGGGCATGGTAGTGCGCGCCTGTAATTCTGGCTACTTGGAAGGCTGTGGCGGAAGGATCGCCAGAGCCCAGCAGGTCGAGGTTGCAGTGGCCGGGAGCGGCCACTGCACTCCAGTCTGGGCGACAGAGTGAGACTCCAACTCAAAAAAAAAAAAAAATACAAAAATACAATAACAAAAATAACACACTTTAAAAACAAAACAATGTAACAACTATTTAGATAGCATTGACACTGCATTAGGAATTATAAGTAATCTAGAAATGATTTATAAATATATAGGAGGATGTGCATAGGTTATATGCAAATACCATGCCATTTTGTATAAGAAATTTTGGCATCAACCGGGTAGAAGTAGTTCTTGGGATTAATCCCCATGGCTACCAAGGGCGGACTGTACTGCATTTTGGTTCCTTCATGGGATTTCAGAACAACTCTAAGAATAATCAGTAGGTAATCAATCATTCTACATTAGCATCAGAAGACCTGCCACAAAGGCAAATTCCTGTATTGTCACCACAAGATAAAAAATAATCACTACTCTCCAAAAGGGAAGTTCTCCAACTTCACCATTAAAGTCAGGAAGCTATTGAGCATTCAGCATTCTAGAACGAGGCAACCCAAAGATTTCCTTGAACAAATACAATTTGATCGCACAGGCTTGCCTAACTACCATGTGGTTTTTGAGTACCTAATACCGCAAATGTCCCCAAGCAAATTTTTAAAACACAAGTTATTCCTTCAGGATGCCAAGATTCCATGGGAACATTATCCTCTATTTTAAAAATAAAGAATAAAACTATTTTTTTTTAAAAAAAAAGTCAATCAGTTAATGCTGAAACTGTAGGAAGGGCTGTGAATGTTGCCTGCCTTTAGAAACCTGTGCCATTTCAGAATATAAGGGCAATGAAGGCGATTCACATATACTCACAGAAATATGTAACAGAATTTGAAGCTAGTAAGAGGAGATGGGTCTTAGAGGATCCTTAAAGATAAAGGCTTTTAGAAACCTTCTATACTGAAGCATATTCTGATGTCTGTCTAATCCCATAACAGAATGTAACATGTCAAAGCGCTAACCTGTTAATTACCTCATTTAATCTTTGCCAAGTTATATTAATTGGTAGTGTTGTTTCTTATTCAATTAAGGAAAGTAGATTAACTTTTTTTTTTTCTGACTTGGAATGTCACTCTGTTGCCCGGGCTGGAGTGCCATGACACAATCATACCACAGCTTCAACCTCCTGGGCTTAGGCGATCCTTCTGCCCCAGCCTTCCAAGTAGTTGCCACCACAGGCATGTGGCTGCCATGTCCTGCTAATACTTTTTGATTTATTGTAGAGACGAGGTCTCACAAAGTTACTGGTCTCAAACCCCTGGGCTCAGGCAGTCCTCTTGCCTCTGCCTTTCAGAGTTCTGGGATTACCAGCATGAGCCACTGCACCTGGTAGAAATTTAACTTACTTTAGCCGTGTCAGCCTCTACTTCTCCCTCCTTTCATTTTTACATATATGTTCCTGTTCTGAAAGTTGCTAGGTAAGTGGATGCCCACGAGGTGTTTTAAAGTGCTGTAAAAAGCATAAGAAATACAATTTATTTTTCCCATTAGTTTGTCATTAGGGAAGTTCCAGACCAAAGGGAGGAATGAAAGTGGATATTTACAGAGAAAACCCCTGGGAGCAATAAATGTGGAAGATAGAATTTTTCCACTTTATAATTTAAGTCAGAATCAACCTATTTGTATTCTGGGGATAGGTTGGCAAAAAGAGAAAGGATACACTTCTTTATTGAGTACTGCATGCATGCCAGGACATTATAGGCTTATCTCAGTAAACCCCCTTATAGGCATTATTATCCCCATCTTTTGATGAGGGCAAAAACAAAAAACAAAACAAAACAAAAAAACATGCCAACATCTATCTGTCTGATCTATGAAAGTGCACAAACCCAGACCTATTGCTTGCAATTATAATACCTCTTTCCTTTCCATTGTATTTCACAGATGAAAACTGAGTTCCCTGGTCTGTACCCATAGCCTGTGTCATTGAAGGAGCCCAGAAAATTGTCCATTTCAGCTGCATCTCAAACTAGAACAACTAATGACTCCAGGCTCTAGAAAAATGGTGCAGATAAAACTCACTGACTAAAAATACAATAAACAAAACAAAACAAAAAGCTCATACGTTTTTCCCTGTCTTTTGGATTTTGTGTGTGAACGTTTCATTTGAAAGAAGCCTTATCGAGCCAAGTTTAAAGAAGTATGTCCAAGCAGCCTTTTTGTCCAGCTATAACTATAGGGAACTTTTTTCAACCTTTAGAGGTTTTCAAGCTCTGTTTAAGATATTTTTTAAATAACTAAACAAAAAATATTTATTTCCCAAACTAAAACATGTCTTTATAGATACAGGGTAGTTGAACAAGAAAATAATTCTTTTGAAAAAAATATCTGAAAAAGAAAATGTGCCATATTAAGGCAAAATGAGTAAAAAAGGAAATAAGTGGACTAGAGACAAGATCATAAATCAGTGCTGCATGATGGTCCATTTCACCTTTGAATAACCTTACTCCCTCACCCTAGTGGGGTTAAGTTTTAGATGTGACAAGGGTTGTTTATGACAGGTGATTTTTGATATACAACCTCCACTACAAACCCAAAAGACCTCTCTTTCTCTCTCTCCCTTTCTCCTTCTCTTTTGCTCTCTCCCTCCCCAGTCCTTCCCTCCTACTCTTTCTGTCTCTGCCTTCTCCTTCTTTCTCTGTTTCTTTCTCTCTCTCTCACACACACACACATAAATATATACATGCACACACTACACACACACACACACACACACACACACACACACACACAAAAACCCAGGATGGTATTTTATTATGTATGACAGGCATTTATTACTTAATGGCATTTCAGCTCCCACACAGGATACAGATTTCCTGTGCTTGTCTCAACGCACATTTTCCCACTTCTTTGCGCAACTATGACTCTAACTGGCTTATTATACGAAATAGAATAGGAATTTAACCATTATTTCTAACTTGGAGCTACTGGTTCATTTCTAGAATAATATTAAGCAGGGTAATGATAATTAATAATAAAAATAACAGAGGAGGGGAGAAGAAATGAATAGATAGGTTATGACTTCCATCTGTTGGCATAGATGCAAAAATACAGGATATATGTTCTGAGGGATCAAAATTGAATTAGTTTGGGAAATGTATTCATTGTTTTATAAAATGTCAAGAAAACATTCAAATATTTAATCCAGAAATGATTGCCAGATATTTTATATTACTGATGTGAACCAGAACAGTTGGAATATTTGAGCTGTTCTAAACCACATTTTTTATACTCAATATTTAGGAAAATACAGTTGTTCCCAGTTTTCAGGCCCAAAAACTGCAGAAAAGATTTAATAATTGTTATATTCATTTCAACTCCCTATGATACCCTGCCCCCCAAATTTTTATTTCAGGGAAAACTAGGCATGGAAAGCTATGTTGTGTAGGAGATGTAGCATTCAAAGGAGACACCTTGCCACCTGTTTGTTTCTATCTGGTTCTTAAGGTGTATTTCCAAGGAAGTTGCAAACTAAATTGAATCAAGAAAACTTCAGGTTTCCTTTTTTTTTTTTGACAATGTGAACTTGCAAAGTGGCTGTCAGGGGGAATCTCACAGTCTCTCCCATAATACCTAAGCTTCTCCTATTACACTCAAGCTGCCATCACATGATAAACAATGTAATCACTCATTATACAGCACATTAAACTCCCTGTAGAAGAAATCAAATATTTTTACATTGTGCTCACACACACAATTTGTTTCTGCCTTCAAGTCTTTAAGTTTCTTTTCTTTCCACTTATATCAATACCATACTATCCTCTTCAACTACCCATGTCCCTGCTAAACTTCAAAATTAACCACCTTGAAAACGCCTCAAAGATTATCTATACATTAACATCTTAGGGTCCACTTTCCATGTGTCAGGCACTGTTTTAAATATTTTATGCATACATTCTTTCCAAATCCTCAGAAAAACCTGGGAAATTATTATCCTTACTTAAGAGTTGACAAAACTTGGCTCAGAGCAGTAAATAACTTGCCCAAGTCTGCTCAGGGACAGAGTAGAGAAACCAGGTTTTGAAGCAAGCTCCATGTAATTTAAAGATTAGACTTAAAGATGGTGGCAGAACTGGTGGGAGTGTGACAGTCTCTGCATGGATGAGTGTCCATAAGGATGAGTCTGTGTATGTGGGTGTGTACAGATGAGTGAGCGAATATCTGTCTGAGGAGAGACATGAGATCAAGACCCAGGACTCTGCTCTGGAGTCAGCTGCAACCTCCCACTGTTCTGAGATCTTTGCCCCTGGCATGCAGGATTGTCCACCATTCTTGGGGCAGCTCTCAGGAGAAGGCAGCAGAGATCATCTGCCCCTCAGCACCTGTCAACTGACCCACACCATCATCTGCAGCAGCATGCCAGGCACTGGCAGTGGGAACCCTGGAGGAGGTGTAGGGAGGAAATCTGGAGCTGAGCCCCACTGAGACATGGACCACCACCATCTTCTCTGTCCTGGGATAGGCGGAGACCTGCTTTGGCCCACTCAACTCTGGTCCGTTTCCAACCTGAGACCGAAGAGCAAACTCTGCACCCTTCTGGGATTGACCATCGCTGGCCCAGAAAGGCAACTTCGAGAGTGGATACTGGAGAGACAGATGCCTCAACCACATGCTGGACCAGGTATAGACACATCTGATCCAAGTGGGAATAGTTGGGGTGAGTCCAGATCTGATTCATTCTTCTTCCCCAGTAGTCCATGGGGTGTTCGACCCATGTTGAGAAAACTCCCTCAGCCTGTCCTGAGAGCAGAGGAGAGGGGCTGGAGACTGGAGCCCAATCCCTACCATGGCAGCAGCCAAAAGCTGCAGTGGTGCTTGGGACCTTATGTTTAAAAAAAAAAAAAAGGAAAGGAAAGAAAGCTGAAGTTCCAGAAATGGCCGAAATGACCACAAGAGGGAGCTCTATTTTTTTTGTCAACTCTTTCCATACATATCTTCCTGTATGTGTCTTCTGACTTAATTTGACCCATTTTCTCCCTACTTTTCTTGCTGTTATTGTTCGTTTATTGTTTTGTTTTTTTGGGGTATTTTTTTTGGTTTACATGAGGATTTTCTTTTTTTTTTTTTTTTGAGTTAGAGTCTCACTCTGTCGCCCAGACTAGAGTGCACTGGCTGCTCCCAGCCACCACAGCCTCGAACTGCTGGGCTCCAGCGATCCTTCTGCCTCAGCCATCCAAGTAGCTAGAACTACAGGTGCGCCCTACCATGCCTGGCTAATTTTTGACTTGTTGTAGAGATGAGGTCTCGCCAAGTTGCCCAGGCGGGTCTCGAACCCGCAGACTCAGGCAATCCACTCACCTTAGCCTCCCAAAGTGCGGGATTATAGGTTGAGCCACTGACCCCAATTATCATAAGGATATTTTTGAGGGTGAGTGCATCATCAGGATTTTTTTTGTATGTTTTTGTTATTTTATGTTTGTTTATTTGTTTCTCCATTAGTTTCTGTGCCTGTCTGTTTTCCTTCTTTCTCTCTTTCTCTTCATCTTCTTTTCATCTCCCTTCTTTCTTTATCTGTCCTTTTCCTTTTCTTTATCTCATTTTGGTTTCAGGGAGCGTACATATGCTCCCACCACATGGACAGACTGTAAGCTTACCACCTTAAAGTGGATTCCAGGGGGCCCACACACCAGTCAGCAGATATTGTGATCTGCAGATAGCTTCTGAATCATAGCTCCCCCCATTACACCTTAATTAAATCTCAAAACTGCAAAAGAACAGCTCAGTCCCCAACCCCAAGTCCAGCTTCAAACTAAACAAATCCAGAGGATCTAATAAGGAACAATAGGGGACTGAACACACAGAAGTGAAAGCTATCCCCTCTGTCATGAGCAATGGAATTAAAGAGGGGAGATTTTAAAAAGGAGTAGGGAAATCATCACAAATTTGAAGAAGAATTAATGGAAGAACAAACTGGAAAGACAGCAACTGAGAATACAGACTTCAGAACTCAAACAAAGAAGAGCCCCCAGAATGACTGGTCTCAAATCACAAATCCAGATATCAAGGCACTGATGAAAAGGATAAGTGGAAATGAAGAAAGACACAATGAAAGAGTTGATAGCTGAGATGATGTCAATAAAGAATACAGTAAATGAAATCAATAGCAAGCTGATAAGCATGGAAACCAGAATTAACCAAGCAGAAGAAAGAATCCCAGAGCTTGAAGACTGAAATATGGAACTAACCTAAACTGTTAAAAACATAGAAAAGAAACTTAAAAAGATGAAGCAAAACCTCCAAGGGATGTGTGACTATACTAAGAGACTGAACTTATGCCTGATCAGCATTCCTGAACCAGAAAGGGAGACAGAGACCACCTTGGAACAAATATTCCATTAAGTTATCCAGGAAAACTACCCTCATCTCATCTGAGAATCAACCATCCAAACACAAGAGATTCAGAGATGCCCTACAGGCAGCAAATGAGAAGACCAACTCCTAGGCACATAGGAATTCACTTATAAAGTAAGTATAAAAAAAAATCCTAAAGGCAGTGAGAGAAAGATCAAACTACCTACTGGGGAATACCAGTTAGAATAGCAACAGATTTATCTATGGAAACACGACAGCCTAGAAGAGACTAGAGTCCAATCATCAAAGTTCTGAAGGATAAACAATTTCAACCAAAAATTTCCTACTCAGCTAAACTGTCATCGGTAATAGAGAATTAAAATCCTTCCCAGCATTCAATCCCTGAGAACTTATGCTGCCTGTACCAGCTCTACAAGAGAGACTTAAGAAGGTACTAAACACAGAAGAAAGAGAAAGAAAAAAGAATAACTACGCTCTCCCCAAGAATGCTGAAAAACAGAGAATCAACACAGCGTGTATTGTGACTGCAAAACTGAAAACACACACATATATAACCCCAAAAGAAAAAGAAAACCAACAAACAAATAAACAAACAAACAGCAACAAAAACAACAAAGAACTGTATAAGAGTCTCATGACAGGGATAAACTCTTACATCTCAATAATCAGCCTGAATGTAAATGGAATAAATGTACCACTGAAAGACATAGAATGGAAAAAGACTTTTTAAAAAAATGACCTCACAATTTGCTGCCTCCAGGAAACATATCTCAATATAAAAGACTCTCACAGACTCAAAGTTAGGGAATGGAGAACAAATTTTCAGAAAACACAGAACACAAAAGAAGACAGGAGTCATGATCTTAATATCAGACAAAAATTTAAACTATCAAAATTTTTTTAAGATACAGAAGAACACTATATAATGATAAAAGGCTCAGTCCATCAACAAGAAATATCCATCCTAAAAATATATGCACCCAACCCAGGAGAACTGACTTTTATAAAATAGTTTCTAGGTAAACTAAAAAAAGATATTGACTCTAACACTATCGTAGTTGGGAACCTAAATACCTCACTAACAACCCTAGATAGATCACTGAAGCAAAAAATCAACAAGGAGATCCAGAACATTAATTTGATGCGTAACCAAATGTACTTAATAGAGACTTACAGAACACTTCACCCAACAACCACAGACTATATGATCCACTCATCACTGCATGGAATACACTTCAAGATTGACCACATTCTTGGTCATAAATCAAACATAAACAAATTTCATAAAATCAAAATATTGCCATGCACCTTCTCCAACCACAGTGGAAAAAAATAAATATCAACACTACAAAAGTCCCCCCAAACACACAAAAACATGGACACTAAACAACATGATGTTGAAAACTACCTGGGTCAACACAGAATTTAAAACAGAAATTAAAAGATTCCTGGAACAAATGAAAATGAAGAAACATCTTACTAAAATCTCTGGGGTGCCATGAAATCAGTACTAAGAGGGGGATTCATATCTCTATGAACACACATCAAGAATATGGAAATATCACAAGTTAACAGTCTAACAAATCACCTAAGAAAGCTGCGAAAATAAGACCATCAAAACCCTAATTTCAACAGAAGAATCCAGATCACCAAAATAAAAACCCAAATACAGGACCTAGAAAACAAAAATATCATAGAAAAAAGCAATGAAACAAAAAGCTGCTTCTTTAAAAGGATAAGCAAGATTGATGGACCCCTAGTCAGACTGAAAAAGAGAGAAAAAGTCAAAACAAACACAAGCAGAAATGCAAAAAATCAAGTCACAACTGACATCGAAGAAATACAAAAGATTATCAGAGATTACTATGTACACTTGTAGGAAAACAAACTCATAAACCTAAATGAAATGGAGGACTTTCTGACATCACACAACCTCCCAAGGTTGCAACAAGAAGAAATTGAGACCCTAAATAGACCAATAATAGCCCAGGAAATTGACTTCATCATAAGAAAACTATTTACAAAAAAAAGTCCTGAACCAGACAGCTTTCCAGTGGAATTCTACAAAACATACAGGGTGGGGGGGGGGGGCTGATAATAATCCTATTGAAAGTATTCCAGGCAATCAAGAAAGATGGAATTTTCCCTATGTCATTTTATGAACCTAACTCACATTGATACTCAAACTGGGTAAGGATTCAACAGAGAAAGAGAACTATAGGCCAATATCCCTGATAAACACAGTTGCAAAAATTCTCAACAAGATTCTAGCAAATCATATCCAACAACACACCTCAAATATCATCCACCATGACCAAGTAGGCTTCAGCCCTCGGATGAAGGGTTGGTTCAATAGCCACAAGACCATAAATGTAATTAAATACATCAACAAATGTAAAAACAAGAACCACATGATTATATCATTATATGCAGAAAAGCTTTTGATGAAATCCAGCATCCTTCCATAATGAAAACCCTTGAACACCTAGGCATAGATGGAACATACCTCAAAATAGTAAGTGCCATCTACAATGAACCCACAGTCATTATACTGCTAAACAGACAGAAATTGAAAACATTTCTCCTGAAAACCAGAACAAGACAAGGCTGCCCACTCTCGCCCCTCCTTTTCAATATAGTGTTGGAATTTCTAGCTAGAGGAAACAGACAAGAGAAGGAAATCAAGGGTATCCAAATGGAAAAGAGGAAATTAAGTTATTCCTCTTTGTGGATGACATGATTCTATACCTTGAAAATTCAAGAGAATCTGTGAAAAACTTCCTTGCACTGATAAAAGACTTTGGCAGAATCTCAGGGTATAAAATAAATGTGCAAAAGATAGTCTCATTCCTATACACCAACAATAAACAGACAACCAAATAAAAAGCTATTCCCATTCAGAATAGATACACACACACACACACACACACACGCACACACACACGCGCACACACACACACACACACACACACACACACACACATACACACACACACTCACAAAATGAAATACTCGGCATCTTGCTAACCAGAGAAGTGAAAGGTCTTTACAATGAAAACTACAAAACACTGCTCAAAGAAATCCAAGAAGACACAAACAAATGGAAAAATATTCCATGTTCGTGGATTGGAAGAATTGACATTGTTAAGATGTCCATCCTACCAAGGCAATCTACAGATTTAAGGCAATATCCATTAAATTACCAATCATCATTATTCTCAGACCATATAGAAACAACAATATAGAAATTCATATGGAAACATAAAAGAACACAAATAGCCAAAACAATCCTTAGCAAAAGGAACAAGACAAGAGGTATCACACTTCAAGCTCTACTATGAAGCTATAATAAACAAAACAACCTGGTATTGGTACAAGAACAGGCATATAGACCAATGAAACAGGGCAAAGATTCTGGAAGCAAAACTTCAATTTCTCAACCAACTCATCTTCAACAAAGCCTCCACCAATAACTACTGGGGAGAGGAGAACATATTCAGTAAATAGTGCTCAGAAAACTGAAGGACCACATGAAGGAGATTGAAACAGATTTCCTACCTATCACCATACACAAAAATCAACTCTAATGGATCAAAGACTTAAAGGTAAAATCTCAAACTGTAAGAATCCTAGAAGAAAACATAGGAAGTGACCCTTACAGAAATTAGAATAGGCAACCAATTCCTGATCAACTCTATGAAAGTGAATGCCATAAAAGATAAGACAGACAAGTGGGGCCTCATCAAACTGAAAAGCTTCTATAAAGCAAAGAAACCATCAAGAGAGTGAGGAGACAGCCCACAGAATGGGAAAAAACAAATCTGACAAAAGCCTAACATCCAGGATCTATAAGGATCTCAAATGGGCTGAAAGGAAAAAAAGCAAATAATCCTATTAAAAAGTGGGCAAAAGATATGAATAGATAATTCCCAGAAGAAGACATATGAGCAGCCAATAGATACATGAAAAAATGCTCAACCTCACTGAACTTCAAAGAAATGCAAATTAAAACCACGCAGATACCACCTAACTCCAGTCAGAAAGGTCATCATCAGTAATTCAAAAAACAACAGATTCTGGAGAGGATATGGGGTAAAGGGAATACTTCAACAGCATTGGCAGCAGAGCAGACTAGTACAATCTCTGTGGAAAACAGTGTGGTGATTTTTAAAAGGCCTAAAAATCGACCTTCCATATGACCCAGCAATCCCCCTTCTGGGAATATATCCAGAGGAATTCAAATAACTCTATAAAAAGGATACCTGCACATGCTGTTTATTGCAGCATTATTCACAATAGCAAAAACATGGAACCGCCATGCTGCCCATCAAAAGTGGACTGTATAAAGAAAACGTGGTACATATATATGATAGAATATTATGCAGTCATAAAGAAAAACAAAATTATGAACTTTGCAGCAACTTGAATGAATTTAAAGTCTATAATACTCAGTGATTAATCACAGAAATACAGATCTGAATATTACATGTACTCACTCATATGCGGACCCTGAGCATTTGTCATAATACTGTAAGAAAGGGTTTGACAGTAGTGGGACACTGCCAGGAGAGGAGGGGACACATAACACCAATAAGGACACCTAAACTTTACCTGCATGATGACCACTTATGTACCTAACCCTAAATTATACCCCAATCATAAAATATATATAACCACTTATGTACCTAACCCTAAATTATACCCCAATCATAAAATATATAATATATATATATATATATGAAACAGACTGGGGGGGGTCCCACCTCATCAGCAAGGGTACATGCATAATGAACATTTATATACCTAACCCTGAATTGTACCCCGTATCTTTAAAATAAAAAACTTGAATTTAAATTAAAAAAAAGCAGACTAATGAAATAATAAAAAGAAACAGACTAATGATACATGCAACAATTTGCACAGATCTACAAAAATTATGCTAATAAAAAGAGCTGATCTCAAAATGGGTTTGATTCCATTTGTATAACATGATTGAAATGATAAAATTATAGAAATGAATATAGATGAGTGGTTGAGAATAGAATAGACTAGGAATTAACTGTAGGGAGCAGGAAAGTGGGTGTGGCCATAAAAGAGCAAAAGGAGAAGCCAGGCTTGATGGCTTATACCTGTAATTCCAGTTCTTTGGGAGATCAAGGTGGGAGGATAGCTTCAGCCCACGAGTTGGAGACCAGCATGGGCAACATAGCAGACCTTGTCTCTATAAAAAAGATTAGCCAGGCATAGTATCCCACGCTTGTAATTCCAGCTGCTTGGGTAGCTGAGGTGGAGGGATCACCGGAAGTCAGGAAATAGAGGCTACTGTGAGCAGTGATTGTGCCACTGCATTCCAGCCTGGGTGACAGAGTGAGATCACAACTTAAAAAAAAAAAAAGAGCCGGGCTCGGTGGCTCAGCCTGTAATCCCGCGCCTTTGGGAGGCTGAGGTGAGTGGATTGCCTGAGCCCGCGGGTTCGAGACCCGCCTGGGCAGCGAGACCTCATCTCTACAATAAAAATCAAAAAATCAGCAGGGCTTGGTAGCGCATGCCTGTAATTCCAGCTACTTGGAAGGCTGAGGTGGAAGGATCGCCGGAGCCCAGCAGGCGAGGTTGTGGTGGCCGGGAGCGGCCACTGCACTCCAGTCTGGGCGACAGAGTGAGATTCCAAAAAAAAAAAAAAAAAAAAAAAAAAAAAAAAAAGAACAAAAGAAAGGTTAATTTGGGTGATAAAGATGTTCTGTTTGTTGATTTCATTGATATACTGGTTGTTCTATTACACTGTCATTCTGCAAGATGCTACCATTAGGGAAATAAAATAAAGGAGATTTGGGTGGGAGGAATGATTAGACTCATTCCTTTCTTCCTCATTCTATGAAGACTTTAGCACACACACATGCATTCACACATGCACACAGTGTGCATACACATACAGTCATTTATAATCAATACAATGAATCACATTTGCATTTAACAATAACAATACATATACCCTTTCTAGTGGTTTTCTGTGCAATTGGATCTATTTCCTTCAAGAGAAAATAAATGATTGGAAATTAGAAACAATGCCTGACATTTCCTTTCAGCAACTTCAGAGAACCCTCACTAGTGAGTGGTTAAGTGTGTGGATTCCAAAGTCAGACCCACATTTTACCAAATACCAACTTTATGGTATTGAAAAAGATACTTGGCCTCAGACTTTTAGTTTTGCAATTTTGAAATGCTGATAAGGTTTTTAGAAAACTAGGTGAGCTATTTCATGAAAAGAGCTTAACTAGCATTATGCCCATTACATGCTAAGCACTCAATCAAGGTTAGTTTTTTATATTTGTCTCTTTTATATATTGGCTATTCAGTTCAGATTGTTGAGTAACTGTTTGCAGTGATACAAACATGCTTTCATGAAAAGAGAAGAGCTCATATTTATCCTCAGGATATTGAATAACTCTGAATGGAGATGCTAGAATAATAGTACTGTCAACTATGTGGGACATCTGGATAAAGCATCTGTAGATATTGGAAAAAGCAGTGGGCACCATGCTCCTGGATTTTCTAGTCTGGCAGTGACCACGTGGAAAGTTTTAAATGTGACACAACTTTGTGAGTGTACACCCAGAGGTCTGCCAAAGACTGTCATAGTCCCTGTCCATTCTTTAGTAAATCACAATAACTAATTCAGCTCCTCTCAAATTTGTCCTCTTCTATGGCTTTTTCCAACATACAAATAAAAGAGACTAGCAGCCTAAAAACCACATAAGTCCCAGAAATTATATCCAGATGAAACGTTGTACTTTCTGTTTTCTAGTTTTGGCAGGTCATTGAAAAGTAAAATAGCAACCACTGACAGAAAATTATTATATTTCTGGAAAAATAAATTTTTAAATGTTATTTTTAAGGAAAAGAGCATTTATCTCTCATCCTGAGGAACAGGAAGGATAATAATTTTATATAAGTAGTATGTAGGTAGTATGTACACACACACAAAGTCCTCACTTAATGCCACTGACGAGTTCTTGGAAACTGTAACTTTAAGCAAAACAATGCATAATGAAACCAATTTTCCATAACTTAATATAAACAAGAAAACAAGAGTTAAGTACCAATAGCATATTTCTGGTCATAAAACATCACCAAAATTCTTATAATGCTAAACATTATTAAATACATTTAATTTAACAAATCAAATACATGTGAGCTACACATACATTTATGAAAGATCAATAAAAAACAAGTAAGATTATTATTTACCCCATTTTTGATGAATCAGCAAGTAACTGTGGTTGTAGTGGCAGTGGGTTGCATTAAGGAATAAATGTTTGCATAACAAAAATTGTAAGGGCACCTGTTCCCACACACAATTCAAACACAAATAGTAATGCAACAGGTTCTCTGAGTGCTTCCATATGGCATCATTTATTGTTATGTATGATTATTATATACTTTACAGTTTTATTTTATATTTTATTTATTTTACATATAAATTATAGTTATACTTTATATCTTATTAATACAAATTTATTCATTTGTATTAATCATTCATTCCTTTTCCAATTTCAGGGTCTTGGGTGGCTGAAGCCTATTGCAGCTGCTCAGGGCATTAGGTGGAAACACACAATGGACAGGCTGCCACCCTGTCACAGGGTCACTCGTACCCACCCCCATACTCGTTCTGACTAAAATGATCTAGATATGCCAATTCACCTCACATGCATGACTTTGGGATGTGAGAGGAAACAGGAGTCCCTGAAGAAAACTCATGCAGACATGGGGAGAATGTTTGTTGAAGGAACTAGATTTTGCTGATTGTATCTCTGTAGTGTCATTTTATGTATTTCTGTGATTTCAATATGTTGGTAGTTAAATTTACAGCCTTGAGAGATTTGGACCTTTTTTATTTTTGGCAAGAATACTTGTAGTTGACAGATTTTGTTCCATAGAAGGGAACATATTGCCTAGCTGATTTTTTTTGTGATTTTAGAAACCCATACTAGTTATTTTATAAATCTATTAATTCATTATAGTTTACCAATATTAGGTATTAGAATATGCTATTATTCCTTTATTAGCTGGAATATTTCTATATAGGGAAACCTATCCTCATTAACTATTTAGTTACTTTAAAGTGTAGTTTATATAGAAGAAGTAGGATAAAGTTTGATGATTTTTTTTCTATTTACTAGTTTTCAAAATAATGACTTTGTTCCCTATCATTCCCCAAAGATGGCCTTTGAGTTTGTTTGAATATTATGACAAACCATAAATGATATACATGTGATGTAATTGCATTTATTATTGTTGATGCTCTGATTGTCTAACTGCAAGGTGATGGGAATCTCTTTAAGTTGACCCATGAGTCTTTTAGCTTTTGGGCATGAACTTGGCAGTTTTCCTTGCTTTCTAATTCAATAAGATAGTTCAAGTTTATTTTGTAAATTTTTTCTCCAGATCTTAAATTAGTCATTTCTTCAGGAAGCCCAGATCCCAAGTCATGCAAAATAATCTTTAGAGACCACAATCTAAGCACTAAGGATGCTTACTACTGATGGGTTGGTATTATTACCTCTAGTCCTTTTCAGAGAACAGAGTTAAGGAATCCTTAAAAGAATATATTTAAGATAAAATTAACCATGGGCTTTTCGCTGATATTTAATTAATCTTATGCTCGCAATCAGCAAAATCTAGTTCCTTCAACGAATAAATTACAAGATGAAAAAAGTGATGAATAGCGGCCCAATCGTTTTTAAAAACTCAAGAGACAGATTACCCACTTGTAGTATATGAAGCTTATTTTGAATGTGATTCAAAACAAAAACAAACTAAAAATAAATTATGTGACAATAGGGAAAATTTGAAACTGACAGAATATTTCATGATATTAAGGGAATTCTTGTTAATATTTTAATAATATTAAGTGTAACAATAGTATTATGGCTATGTCAAGAATTTCTCTCCTTTAGTGATACTGAAATACAAATAAAATTGTGTCTGCATTTTGCTATAAAATTACCTACTTACTGTATTTGAGAACAATGAATAAAGACTAAAAGGAAATTGTTTGAAAATGGTAATGAGTATATAAAAATTAGTTATACAATTCTATTTTGTATACATTTAAACTTTTCATAGCAAAATAAAAAATAAAATTGAAATATTTACAAGTCCTATAAGGACCTGTACAACTTGGTCCATACCCATTCACTAATCTCAACTCATCACTCTTTCTTCGCTTATTTGTACCAGTGATTCTGATCACCTTTCTTGTCTATGAATATGTCAAGTTCTTTGTCCAGAGATAATGGGGAAGCAGAAATATTTGAAGAGATAATGGAAGATAATATTCTAAAAATGATGAACAACATCAAACATAGACATAAAAAGTGGAAGGAAGCAGTAATTTTAAAGTGGAAGGAAACAGTCATTTTTAAAAAATCTATTTGTCTTTTTTTCAACTGATTCTAATATTCTTAGTCTATTACAAACAATCTATTCTACAGAGATCTTGTACCCCAAAATCAACCACTTAGGTGAGTTTCAACTGAGAAAATCTTCACTGTCCCACCCTGTCCAGGTTTTGCATCCTCTGAGTGACCCCAGACACCAGTATTAGCAAGCCCCATATTTGAGGTTTATAGCAAATGTAGGTTCTGTAGCATCTTTAGAGCTAAGGTGCACCAGAATGGTAGGACAATAATGGTTCTTTTTTATTTAATTTGATGTGAAAATAAGAATGGAATGGAAATAAAAATGGAATGTCATGAACAAAATTTTAGAAGTTTTCTAAAGGCACTGCCTTTCCCAATAGTTCTTATCATAAGACAACTAGTCCCAGGTAGTCTAAAGGGGGAGACTGATTTCAGAAATAGCAATTAAAAAGTAGAGACAGCTGAGTTATTTAAAGGCGAAGAAGCAAGAGAGCTTAAGTAGAAAAGAACCAAGAAAAAAAAAAAAAACCCAAAAAACAAAAAAACCCATGGGAATAGAGAGGAAAATGACTGCAAACAATGGAGGTTGTTTATTCCCATTGATTCATTATAGGAACACGAAACAAATTTTACTTTTGTATCTAGAGTTAGCCATATAAATCTGGCCTTAAAACAAATAGGGCAGGACAAAAGACACATTGCAACAGAAAGGTAGCTGAACACAGATAGTTATATAATTTTGCAGCAGTTTCACACAACTTGGCAAGAGCCAAGAATTTCAGACCTCAAGAATAATCCCCATGTGATCTCAGACTGATTGGGAATAAGAATATACCTGGCAGGACCAAAAAAAATTTTTAAAAAAATGATGAGCAAGGAAGTCATTTTCTCTGCTAGAATTTGGTCAGCAAACCGTAGAGTGAAGTTATGTGGGGACTCTGAGATCAATGATACATATGCTACTTTTTAAAAGGCAGAAGGCTGTTAACATCATGCATCTCATTTATTCAGACACATTATTTGAACATACATCATTTGCCAAACCCTGTACTAGACACAGAGAATACATTGCTGAGCAAATGGTTTTTAAGGACAAATAGAGTATCCATTCTTTCTATATCAGTAATCAGTTGTCCAGAGGCATTTGCTAAGAGGCCAGAAAAAGGATTTCTGGACTCATCTCTATTAGCTTCTTTCCCCAACAATCCTTCTCCCAAACCCCTATGAACTAAGGATGTGAGACAATGTCCTCCAGAGACCAGAACTCTTTACTCTACAGAATTTGTGATACACGGCAATGAAATAAAATTAAATCCTCAAAAACTGAATACTCAAAATAGAACAAAAGAGCTAGATGAAACACTCCATCTACTTTCCCATCCCTAATGTAGTCACTTTAATTCAAAGATAGATAAGTCAAGTTTGGCATCATGTTCCTATTTTGTCTAGGTTAGAAGACAATTCATATTATGAAAAAAGTGAGAGCATCAAAAGATAAATTCAATTAAATCTGTTTCATTCCATGCATACAACTTAATCCATTAAAAGTATGTTGGTTCATAGAAAATAAAAGCCAACCATGAAAACTGGTTTCCAAGTTAAAGGAACTGAGAAAAAATAGTCCCACTTAACAAAAAAGGCACACTATCCAAGAACTATTAAATAATCAGATTATGAAATTATACTAGAACATATGCAAAACACATCTTTTAAATATCGATGAATAATAAAAACACTAAAATAATCGTAAAAGAGACATAAAATATCAGTTTAACTCTTCAGTTAGAAATAAAAACACAATAATTTATGTATACAATTTTCCTATATAAAGTAACTATCTTAACTTGTTTTTGGTTTACGTTAAAAAAATCAGTTTGAAACAAAAAGTTAGCAGTAGAAAAGTGGTATTCCTTCTCACTTCTTTTCACCCAGTTCTCATTCCCAGAGGCAACCACTGAGACCAGTTGTTTGAATGTGAATTGGCAAATATGTAGTATGTAGACAAGCACACTGATACCAACATTTGCACTGTTACTGCTGTCATATTGGCTATTTAAAACCAAACCTTGCTCTGATTGGTCAATGAATATCACTTTAAGTAGAAGCATGTGCACATCTGCACTTGTGTATAACCTTGTTTCACACATGTAGCACACTGTTGTATCAACTGCTATGTTTACATAAATTATAAGTGAGACTTTTCCATGAGCATTCATAGAGAGCTAACTTGTCTTTTTAGATGACTGAATGGAATTCCACTATGTGGATATATAATAGTTTATTTAACCATCTTGATATGTCCAAATATTTGTACCATCTTTGCACTTACTAGAAGTGGAAAGCTATCTCAAATAATATTCTGTTTTCAACTTTTAAAATTTGATTTTAGGTTCAGAGAGTACAAGTGCACATTTGTTATATGGGCATATTGCGTACTGGTGTGGATTTGGCTTCAGGTGACCTATTTCTCAGATATTGAACATTGTACCCAAAAAGTAACTTCTGAAATCTAATTCTCCTCCCCACTTCCCCTTTTTAATATCTCTAGTATCTATTATTTCCCTCTTTATGACCACCAAATGGTATTCTTATTTTGCACTTATACTGACTGATGTTGTCAGCTTGCCCTCCAAAGAAGATGAGCCTATTTTCCCCCATCAGTAATATATGAATTCACCTAGGTTCCCCTTGCCTTCACCAAAACAGTGTAATATCAAAGTTAATCAAAGTTCACATTCCATGGTGTGAAAAGTATGATTTAATTGTAGCTTTAACATTCTCTTGCTATCTGGTATTTTAAAAGGAATACAACAATAGCAAGAATCATAACATTTTGTCATTGTTTATTTCCTTGAAAATTTCTATGAGAGAGTTAATTTTGGCTGAGAGATGAGGTAGTGAAAACTTAACAGATAAAGCAAACAAGGTATAGCCAGGTGAAGTGGGCTGGCCCAACTCACTGAGCCATGCAGTGCCTAGAACCTTGGGTTTTGTCCTCTGACTCATGGCTCAGTGATCTTTCTTACCATCATACTGACAATTTGATTTATATCCTCACTTCCAAGGGACAAGGACTAAATGCTGATATCTAAAATGCAGTTTTAAAAAAATTCCAACCTCAGTTTTACTCTGGTGATATTTGTTTTTCAGAATGTTCTGAATCTCAGATTACTCTTTTATTGTAAGGACTGATCTGTAAGGGAGAAAAATATATATTTAATTAAAGATATTTCCCTCAGAGAAGGAATTGCTTTATTTTAAAAGTTAACTTTAAATACTGTTTTACCCACTTCACAAACTTACCATAGTTGTACACACCTAGCAAGATTCACCTAGGTTCTAGGTTTTGTTACACAATTGAACAGGCAACACTAAACAACCAAAGAGTAACCAATTCCAATATTTCCTGTTTCACCTCATGTTAGAAAGTTAAGTATGACTTTGTATGCAATCAAGTTGAGCAAATCATTTAAAATATCCACACGTTAACACAACTTTCAGGAATATGAATAAAACAAAGAGTCTATAGTAAAGATATATCACCAGTTTATCTTCACCATGATTATTTTTCAGTGTCCCATCACAGGCTTTATCAGAAAGATTTCAAAGCCAAGTAAACAACTTCATAATTTATAAAGAACTTTTCATTATATAATCTAATTTATTCTTAGAACAAAGTTGTGAGGTACTAGTTGTCATCCCATTTTATAGATGAAAAAACTAGCTACTTCAAAAATATCCACCTGATGTCAATTACAAAATAATTTTACAAAAATTGGACAATAAGAAAGGCAAGACAAGCTAACATATATTTTCATTCTTAAAAAAGAATTACCAATAAAAATTGTTATTTCATGTAATGTAGACTCCCACCTTACTAATTTTGGCTTTTTGGCACCTCTTACTACAAACCTTTTCATCTTGTTTTTCCTCCTCATAAATTCAAGCTGACCTACTTGATGATGAATGTTTGCTAAATACTGCAAAATTCTCTAAATCTTATCATCAACACTCAGGCTATTTCTTCTGTCAAAATACCCATGTTTATTATCTTTCTCAAGGTGGTAAATATTGAGGAATTTATTAACTAGTTTTCTCTTTCAGTACTGATGAATTTATTAATTTGTTTTCTTTTTTATATATGACTTTAACTCTCAGAATCAATCTACCTCAACCTGTCCACAGACGATGTTACCTTATCACCAGCTATTATTACACATCACCATGTACCACATTCAGTAACACTGTTCTTCCACTGTCACAATTGTGTATTGTCTTAAATAGATGATCATAAGTTATCTTTTTAAAACAATTCTAATCTTTGAGCACTTCTTGTGTTTGGATTTAAGTTATGAACTTTAAGATGGGAGAGATAGTGGTGAAGTTAAAGAGTTCTGTATAAAAGTAATAAGAACACCTGGACAGAAATGTAAAGATACATTTAATCTAGAGTTGATGACCAAGCATGGTCAGGCTAGTCAAATAGTCCTGAGCTTCCTAGACATATCTAGGAAGAGAATCTCTTAAGTAACTATGAATGAACATATGCTAGGAAAGATTTTAGTTTCCAAAAGCATAAATGCCTAAACACTTTAGGGTTGTTTTGTGCCTTTGTCTACTCTCCACTTTTGGCCTTCTCTTTGTACCTATACCTGCTTCAGACAGACCTACAGAAATATCGCCTTTGATCAGTTGAGTTTTTGATAGACAATAAGTAATATAAGGCCTAGATTGTTCAAGCTGATGAGAACCTGAAGACAACTGCTTTACAAAAGTGAAAACAAAAGTCTTAAAGGACATTCACTTTGTTGACAGCATAGACATCCCCTTGAAGAAAGTGAGAAGGCCATACAAGAAGACATGAATAAACATTTATATTTTCCGATTTGGTTCTTTTTTAATCATTGAGATTGGAGAGGGGGGCAGGAATTGGTTTTAGAGATATCACATAATAATTTTTTTTTGCATGCACAGGGAATATAAATAATAATCTTCCCCTGCGTTGGAAGTTGAGTGCTGTCAAGGCATAGAGTGAAGAGAAGTCCTCTTTTTGCCCTGAAAAAATGTTGCCTGGATATGTGACTTCTAGGTAGGACGTCAACCCTAAGTTCTTTCACAGCACAAGCAGCAGGATTCTTGCACATCATAACTACTTCATAGTAACATCTTCAATACTCTCTCCTTGGTACTCCCTGACCAACGTTCCCTTTTATGATTGTGTATTGGCCTTGCAGAAGTTATACCAGAAACAACAACAACCAAGGAACATGGATTAATATCGCAAATGTCTTCTTCAATAAAAACTGACTTAAGTCTCCAGACCACTGTCTTTATACTTATTATCATAGCTTCCATAAATAACTATAATTTATTAAATGCATACTATATACTATTGTTTTACATTTAGTAACTTGAATGTGCCAGTATATAGATGAGATAACTGAGGTTCAGAAGGATTAAGCAACTTACCTAAAGCTGTAAAGTTTAAGTAAGTAAGTAAGTAGCAGAGTCCCAGTTTAATCATATCTGTCTTAGTCTAAAACTTTTCTTTTAGTGACTCTACGGTCTGATGAGAAGATAAGGAGAACAACAATATTAAACTTATGAAAAGTAATCATAAGAAATTCATAGATTAACAGGAAAATATGAATTTTCAGCACTGCTACTGTTTGGGGGTTCCCTTGGTCTCTAGTCATGACTGATTTCATGGGAAGGCTAGAAAGAGATGAATGAAGTCAAACAGAAACTGTTGGGAAGGCTAATTTAACATTGGGCATAGTATTTCTAGTAAAATTCCAGAAGGTGGCAGTGTTTAAGAACATTACTGATAATCACAACTACACCGTCGATATTGCTACAGAGGTTGGGTCTTAAGTCTTGAAACTTTGGCCCAAACTTCCATCTCCAGTTATTTGTTGTTCTTGGAAGCATCAGGAACCAATGTGTTGCTGTTTTCTTATAATTGTTTAATTTGGGGTCCTTTCTTCAACTTGCTAATATGGAACTTTGGTTTTAATAAATTACAGTATAATTGGTTAATCTTATTTTGAGAATTCTGGGTAGGGTCCTTGAAATTGTTCCAAATGCCAATTCCTTTCCTGGAATCTTGTGGACTATACTATTACAAATGACTATCATTATAAATGGCTATTGTCTTGTATTGTGTCTTAACTATCTAGGCAATATATAAAATACAGGGTAGGCACTTTTGACATGGCACAGGAGTTGTTCAAAATGCTTGTATTATATGCTTGTCCTGGAAACAAACATAACTGCCACATTTTCCTGACAGTTAAGGCCTTTTATAAACTTCCACGTTCATCATTTTTCTCCGCTCTGCAACATTCGGCCCTCAGTCCTAATAAAACATATACTTTCTGTGGTCATTGCTGCTGTCTCTACCTCCATATTTGGTATGCATTCCATTTTTTAAAAATCTTGCATTATTTTTTTAAATCCATGCACCCACATTGTTTCAAAAAAAAATTTTTAGACATGATTGCTTCACTAATTTTATGTTCCTTTTTTGTGCCTTCACTGCACATTTTCTTAGAATGTATAAAGCCAATATTCCCATAATAATTTAAATTTTGTATATGTTTATTCTATAATTTTTCAGGTCAATATGTGTCATAAATATAGGCAAGCAAGGAAAGACGATTTTACCCACGTGAAAATTGTCAGTTTAAGATTAAGTCCATTATAGTCTTCTTTCTGTATAGTATCCTTAAAAATTAAACCCATTCATTGTATTATTTTATTCCTGTCAATTTCATAGCCAAAGTCATAATAAACTTGAAATGCTCTGACTTGATTCATGAGTTGAATAAAGGAAGAACACAACAATCAGTTAATTTAGGGAATGTCTATGCTTATTACTTGTCTCAGATAATATGTTTATATCTCACATACATTCTCATGTATCTTTTCTTGTAGGTATGTTGTGTCAGGCAGAAAAACCCAATCTCCTGTTGGAAATAATTCTGTAACTTTTTTCAAACAAATAAACAAATATAGTATTGAAAGAAACTATTTTAAAATATAGTATTGAAAGAGACTATGTGTGGTTTAGACAGAAAGGCAATACATTTCTGATCAAAATTATGTAGTACAGTTTTTCCCAAGATTATCTAGTCACTTTTAAATACATGCTAACAGGCTGCATTTATACAGCCTACACATAGCTAAACATGAAGAGGTTACACAGGAAACTCCCCAGATTCTGGGAGGACTTATGGTCAAGTAAAAATGGCTGAGAGGTTCTCTGGGATCATAGAGCTCTATACCTAAACACCTTGAATCCAACGGTTTATACGAATTTGTGCCATAGTTACTAGGTACAAAAATAGTACAAAAATAGTCTGCAGCTTGAAAGTCCTAATCAACCAATATAAAGCCTCCAGAAATTTTTCTAGGTGAAGACTTCAGATGGGTAAAGTGTTTCTCATGCATTGGCAGTGGGTTGCTCAATGTTTTGGAATGACTGAAGTGTCTTGAGAGTTCCTTTAATTCTTCCAGAGTTATATGGATTTCAAAGGTTATAACTAAAGAGGTATCCATGTATTGAGTGCACACACGTGTGTGCATGTGTGTATATGCATGTGTGTGAGTGTCTTTGTGTGTGTGTGTGTGTGTGTGTGTGTGTGTGAGAGAGAGAGAGAGAGAGAGAGAGAGAGAGATTTTTGGGAAACCCCTGATGAACTGTCTGGACTCTCCCTTGGAAAATGCACATGTGCATAAACACACAGTCATATTATATAAAAACGCAAAGGTTTTATGGATCTATTAAGGGTGGATACATTTACATTCATGGATATGATTTTGGGCAATATAAAGGTCAACTAAAACTTTTCAGGAAATATAAAATATTGGGAATATAAGACCTTCTCTGGTGTACACACACATACACTCTCCCTGTCTCTCTCTGTCTCTCTCTGTCTCTCTCTGTCTCTCCCTCTCTCTCTCTCTCTCTCTCTGTCTCTCTGTCTCTCTGTCTCTCTCTCTCTCTCTCTCTCTCTCTCTCTCTGAGTTCTTAATTTAAGGTAAGGAAGATGATGGGGCAAGATTGGCAGTAGTGGAAAACTGCCAGGAGGGAGGGTGCACACCTCATCAAAAAGAGTACCTGCATAATGAAAATTTGTATACCTAACTCTGAATTGTACCCCACATCTTTATAACGGAAAATTTAAAAATAATAAAATCATCCTTAGCTACCTCACACAGGCTCTGACAATTCTAGATTGCTTGTCTCTGCCTGGTTTACAGTTTGCTATTCCATGTCACAATCTCTGCTTCTGTTCACCCTCTTCCTCTCCTGTCCACTTCAGCTCAACCTTGGGAGTAAGTACAGACTTCCTTCTTTCAGAAAGCCTTACTTGACTGCTTAAACCCTCTGCTCGCAAGTAAGATGCAATGCTTCAAATATCTCTGCTCATTAGCACATCATTTCATACACTCTCTAGAATCTAAGCCATTTGAGCACCAGAACTATGAGTTATTGAACTCTGTGCTCAGATCTTAACCCAGTGCCTGGTGATCAGAAATGGTTTTGAATGAATGAATAAGTTAACATATGCATACGATGCAGACACTCAGTATCTAAATTCAGGTGACTTAAAGTTCAGAAACGCTTGAACTCATGTCCAAGATAACTTGAAACAACATCACAGTCTTTGAGCAGATCTGTTTAAAAGAGCAAGCACCCATGAATAAATCATCTTCTCTCTTGCTTTCAGCAAAGTGTACTTTGAAAGGGAACGGGGCAGTTATTTTATAGGTGAGTCATCAAGTGGTCAGTTTTAGGTGAGTGAATCTTTATAATAAAATTTTATCTTCTTTTGTTAAAATTTAATTATTATTGCTTAAATAGGTATATGTATATACCCATTGAAGCAATATATATATATATATACCTATTTAAGCAATATATATATAATATATGGTATAAAAATTTAAAGCTACCAAAAGATATACAATAAAAAGTAAATTTTCTTCCCACCCCATATCCAGTTATGTATTTCTCTCCCCAGAAGCAATCACCACTAGCAGTATTCATGAGTTTCGTAGAGAGTCTAGGCATATAATTTCTCACTACATTTTAAGATACACAGTCAGGAGAAACATTTTGCTGTGATTAAAGTATTGTCAATCTTTGAAATCCATCAAAAGGAAGAGACAACACACCCTGGAGGTGCTTCTTCATGGACTGACTGAGTCTGAGCTACCTGTAAGTTTTCCAGGCGAATCTCTCCAGGAGACAGCAGGAAATAGTGGTCCAAGGTTCAGGACAGAGGTCTGAGCAGGAGGTAGAGATTGGGGGTAATAAATTGTTGATAACATTGGAAAGATGTAACAGCCCAAGCAGCATGGATAGGGGAGGCGAGATGCTGGCAATACACTTAATCTTCGGAAGCACTGAAATTAAGGACAGATGCAAGAAGAGCTAATAACCAAACACAGGAAGTTAGGGATGAATTAATAATGACAGTTTCAAACATCTAAGTAAGAGTAAGTTTAACACTCTAGACACCTTAGATTACCCTGATATGCACTAAAAAGGTCAGCCTTTGTAGGAAACTGAAAAGAGAGAGAACCAGAAAAAAGTTTTCCTGGTGCAGAGAGTGATGCAAATATATATATATATATATATTTTCCTTTCTTTCTTTCTTTTTAAAAAATATTCCTGGCACATAGTAACCTTCAATAGATATTTGATGTGGAAATATAATAGGGAACAATACCGATTCTCATTTGGTCCTTTTACAGTTCATATCTTGGTGAAATTTTAAGTCTGAAGGAATGCCCTAAGATGACCTTCCCTCCTCATAGCTGGTGGAACATTCCAAGTGGAGACATCAGTCTCAGGTTGCCCTGATATGTGAGCCATTCACTTGAGCTTAGGAGGTTTTTGAAAGCCTTGTAAATACCTATTGCCCTGCCTGCTCAAGTCTGTGCCTAGAAAGAGAAGTCAGGAGTGCATCTGGGGCAGTTTTTTAAACCACACCAGAAAACAATAAGGGGTTGGGACAGAAGGAGGAGCAGTAGCAAGGGGTCTGGTGCTTTCAGGTTCTCAAACTATCTTCATGTATTCATTTACTAAAACAAAAAATGGGGATTTTTGTGAGGCTATAGAAGAAAACAAACACTTCTCTACTTTCTACTCACTTCTGGTCACCAAAATATATGGGGATTCCTCCCCACCAACAACCAACCATACTGTACCCAATTGTGTGGGTATTTTTCCCACACAACAAGCAAAAAAGTAATTCTGCAGCAGATACCAGCTGGGAATTCTGTCATTCAGTTTGGTTCTAACGTTATTTACTTGGAGTAAGTGTCAGATCACACAGGTTGAGGGCTCAGTCCCACAAGACTGTCCCCTACTTCTGATGCCAATTGCAAGCCCAGATTGTTTTACTGTGCTTCTGACTCATCAGCTACAAATCGGGGTTCCCACTACCCCTTTCTCAGGTTCAATTAATTTGCTAGAATGGCTCATGGAACAGAGAAATACTTTGCTCACATTTACTGGTGTATTATAAAGGATACCACAAAAAATATAGATGAAGAGATGCATAAGGCAAATCATAAGGGAAGATATACAGACTTCCATACCCTCCCGAGGTGCACCACCCTCCAGGAACCTCCACATGTTCAACTCTGGGAAGCTCTCTGAACTCTGGGAAGCTCTCTGAACTCCAAAAGGAGTTTTATGGAGGCTTCATTACATTGGTGTGATTGATTAAATATTTGGCCTCTGGTGATCAACTTCATCATCAGTCCCTCTTCCCTCCCAAGAGGCTATGAGGAGGGCTAAAAAAGCCCAGTCCTTTAATCCTACTTTAATATTTCTGATGCCCAGCACCCATTTTGAATCTACCTGGGGACTGCCAGCCACCAATCAACTTACTAGCATACAAAAAGACACATCACTTCAGAAATTCCAAGGACTTTAGGAGTTAGAGGCCAGGAAACAGGAACAAAGACCAAATATGTATTTTACAATATCACAACCATTAAATTATTTCTACAATATGTCTTGAACTGTTTTAGGTGCTGAAAATATAGAGATAAAATATGAGATTCTTTCCTACTGAAAAGCAGGAAAGAAGATGAGCCTTATAACTACCTTGACTTTCTTCCTGGTAGCATTTTTGGGGCCACATTGCAGGTAAGAGTCCAAGCAGAGTACTGCAGTCTCACTGAGTAGAGAAGACAGAGACTTGAATTCAGGAAACTTTAGGAAGCTGGAATATGAGAGGTACACATAGATATAAGGTCAGCAAAGAACTACTGCAAGGAGTTGTACACAAAATAATTATCGGAACACAAATGAGATTTGGAGATATTCAAAATCTGATCAGCCATTGTATAGAGATCCTGCTGAGGACCCGTGCTTTCAGTACATACCCCTAAAGTACCTAGATAATACAATAAAATAGCCATAGTGTAATACCACTCTAGACATGCTCTAACAAAATTTAAAAACAAGCCTCCATAGGACTGAGCTGAACCACAAATAACTTAAATGTTCATCAATCACTCCTTATAAAGAGCAGCACAATCAAGAATCTTAATTTTCAGAAAATAAATGAGACAGGTATACTGCCCAACTTCTTTTATAAGGCCAGCATTAGCCTGATACCAAATCACCAAAGAGGTTACCAGAAAACTACAGACTAATATTCTAAAGACTAAGATGTAATAGTTCTACAATATATTAACAGATCCAAAAATATATTGAGACTGCTACCATTTATTCCAATAATTCAAGATTGTTTTAATATTTTTTTAAAAACCCATGTAATAAAGGATAAACACTACATGACCATCTTAATAGATGCAGATAAAACATTTGCTAAATTCAGTACCGAATCCTGATTCTCTTAATAAACTGATATAAGGTCCTCTATGAAAAAAGCTATAGTTAGCATCATACTTAATATTGAAAGATCTATATGCTTTTCTCCTAAATTGGGGGACAGGAGATAGATGTCTATTCTTCTGGTTTCCATTTAATAGAAGTGCCAGTGTAATGAAACCCAAAAGAAGTTTAAAAAGCATCTAAACAAATCTGAATTGTTGAAGTTACACATGGAGTCATGTAAGACCAAATCAGGGCATACTTTAAAAATGATTGATGCATTTCAATGGGTTAGAAGTCTCAAAGAGCATGTCCATATTCCTCTAGTTGGGGGGAAGGGGTGTGTGAGGTGAAGCTATTCTGTCAACCCCCATAAGAATTTATCTCTGCTTGCAATTATCCTTTAAAAACAACTGGGGCAAGAAATAAGGATTTTAGAGACCCAGTTTAGACAAGGTAGAAAAGGAAATGCCTTCCTTTCTCTGGACTTTGTGAATCAGTGGCCTGGTTATGCTCAAGAGCATTTCTTTTTGAAGAGAAGCAGTACCCTACTATTAGTGGCTGGGTCTGGCACTAAGAAGAATGGCTTCTAAAAAGGGGCTTTTATCTGTGAACTATGTAGCTGTGGACCCAGTTTCAGACTTTCTGTGTTGTTAATACCCTTCTGTTCTTCTTAAACTATCAGTGAAGTTTTGATCAGAGTTACAGCCTAATCTCCATTCCCACTGGTAAGAGTGACTTGTTACTGAGCTTTAGATGAATCAGGCCAAGGAAGAGCATGTGGGACTTGAGAGAAGATAGTCTTGAAATGGAAGAGGGAAGTTGCAGGAGAATAAAGCAGCAGAAAGCCCTGCCACTGACTGAGACAGAACAATGTCCAGGATTGATTTGAGGAACATTGTGAGCACTTCCAGAAGATCCTGGAAATAACCAGAAAGCAGAGAAGTTGATAAATGACTGAAATGTCTTTAGTTTTATAGGATAGAGGCTCTGATTGTTGACACTGGCCATTAAATGGAAATGTAACTTCATACGTTAATGAAGGCTACAACTTTTGGGCCACAAGATATAATCCCTCACTTTCCATTTATAGATATACCAGCAAGACAAAAGTGTTTATTTTTAATTTTGTTTTTGCCAAAAGGCAATAGAAGGGGAAAGAAAACAACAAAAACATTAAGATGGCAAGTCGACAATAATTCTCAAAGAGACAATCCCAAACTTCATATTCCTAAATATTGAAATCTTGAATGATCAAAATTCCAAAAAATATAATTCTGAAAAAAATAATTTAAAAATCTTTAAAAGACATTTATTTACATGTTTGGAAAGGAGATTTGTTTGAGAAACACATAATAACAAGACAGAACACTTCCTAGGTCATTTTACATAATAAAGTAGTTTTACTAGTGACAGTCTTTTGGGTATAATAACAGTTATAAGAGGACAAAATGTATTCATTTAAAAATGTGTTAAAAAGCATGGATGATAATTGTGTGTGCCTATGCTCATCTGAAATACCACAAAGGACAATCTAAGCCTTAAAGAGATCAATCAAAAACCACAATGGGTCACCACCACATCTAGATGTTCCCAAAGAGCTGAGATCTCAAGAAACTTTATCTTTTTCAAATGCAAATGTATAAAAAAGACATCTCTCCTCTTGGGAAGTTCCAATGTTTTTGTGTTTAGAACAAGGGAAGCTGATAGTGTAACTCAGTACTCGGCCAAAGGCCGCAAGATCAAGGCACCATCATAAGTTCTGGAGTCCAAAAGTTATCAAGCCTGATGTCTGAGACAGCAGGAGAAAAGTTTGTACAAACTCTCAGAAGGACATCAATTTTGGCTTCTGTATTAGTTCTCTCCAAGCCCCAAGCCAATTGGAGGGCAGATCTTTTCCCCTGGTCCACTCGAACTTACACAATAGTCTCCTCTGTAAATGCACTCAAAGACACACACAAAATAATGTATTACCAGGTTTCTAGGTATTCCTTAATCCAGTTAAATTGAAACCTAAAATTAAGCCAACAAACTCACCCATATGCATCTCCTTAAATCATACTTAATTTCCAAGTAAAGACAATAACAAGGCCAGGTACAGTGGCTCACACCTGCAATCCTAGCACTTTGGAAGGCCAAGGTGAGAGAAACGCTTCAGCCCAGGAGTTTGAGACCAGCCTGGGCAACATATCAAGACGTTGTCTCAACAAAAAGTTGCAAAAAAAAGAAAAAAAAAGCCAGGTGTGGTGGCATGCACCTGTAGTCCCAGCTACTCAGGAAGCTGGGGTGGGAATCACCTGGGCTCAGGTGATTGAGGCTGCAGTAAGCTGAAATCATGCTACTGCACTCAAGCCTGAGTGACAGTGAGACCCTATCACACACACACACACAAAAGACATTAACAAGGTAATATTTCCACCTAACATGATATAACCATCCTTAAGACTTTTGGAAATTTAGACATTAGAGATTTTAGATTTTAGGGATTTTAGATTAGGAATTTCAGTTTTAGGAATTTTTATCTTTTGAGATTTCAACATTCAGGACTACGGTATTTGAAATTTTCTCTTTCAATATTATGACCCAAATCCATGAAAAGACATCAATTTTATTAGTTAAGAATAATAATAAAACAGATTTTTCTTAGAAAATAGAAATATCTTGGTCATAGGAGCAAAACTGTGATGTCTAAGCTATTGCCAGCTTTATATGTGTGTGCGTCTGTGTACTAACCATATTCTTTTCACACTAGCTTGTACTTTCAGAATAGTACAGTGGTAAAGAGTTCTGGTTCTGGGATCTTACTCTTGGGTTTAAATCTCAGCATCACTCAGTAGTTTTGTGGTCTTAGCTAATTTATTTGACCTCTTTTGTACCTTAAATTCCCACTGTCCAATAGGGAGAGTAATAGCACCTGGATTAAAGGGTTCTCAAGAAGAGTAAACATGTTACTACATGCTAATATAGCTAAGACTCCTACACATAGTAATAAAGTTTGACAATTTTAAAACTTAATTAATTTTAAGGATAGTTATTAAATTCTAAACTAGTAAGAAAAATAAATATCATGGTATATTATTTCTGACATGATCAAAGAGTTTCAATAATTGAAACTGGAAAATATGATTTGTGAGCATAAAAAATTATTATGAATAATAAATAATTTACCTCTGAAAAGGATTTATTAGACTCATATGAACAAAATTCCAACCATAGCTTTTATTTAGGATGTGGGAGACAGAAAGGATGTACCTTAAAATGTTAATGGTGATTGTCTCCAGGGAGAAAAATTGGGGTATGGGAAAACTGAGAACTTTTGCTTTCTACTTATTTATTTCCATATTTTGAAATTACTTATAAATATTACGGACTACTTATAGAATAAAATTAAGAGAATTAAAAGGAGATGATCTGACAGTATGGTATCATTTAATTAGCTACAAATTTGTTTACACCTTCTACCTATGACTTTACAATGATTTTGTTGCATCATTAGATTGTCACTCTTAGTCATTAAACACTATTAGGCAATTGTCTTATGGTCAACAGTATGGATAGATTTTTTTACTGTACTGCCAAGATTATACTGAGTCATTCAAAGGAACTTGTATAGCATCTAGCACATAAAAGGTGTCAATAAATATCAGTTTCTCTATGTCCCACTCCCTAGATGCACACATTTTTTATTTAATAACATTTCAGTTTAAGTAACAATTGGATTCTGAATATTAGGGGTTGCTTTTGGTTCAATTATTTATTTTTCTACTAGTTTTTTATTTGTATTGTAGTTTAATTTTTGTTATTTTCTCGCTCTCCCTCTTTTTTTTTTTTTTTTTTTTGCTATAGTCAAAGATCAGAGAAAAGAAAGTGGGACGCTAAAATAAGACTTTTTGTATATAAGTGCAGGTGAGTAAAGTATTCCTTGTCATGTTTTTGCTTAGGAAGTACCATTGCAGGCTGGAGAGAAGGGTAAACATAGCTGCAGGGGAAATGGATTTTAGAAACCCATTAAGCTGACTGATTTCAACCACTGGCCATCAATGGGGTAGAAATAAATTCCTTCATGGTACACAAGAACACAGCAAAGAGTTACATTTTAACCTGTCTTAAATAATGAGTAAGACATAATAATTAACTTAAATACAGTCCAACATCAATCAAAATGCCTGAGGCAAATGTCCCCTGCAACATTTTCTACTCTAAATATAAAATAAAATAAATTCCTGAGTCTATTGGCATTCGTAAAGAAACCTAGGTTGTGTTTGATATGTTTTGAAGTATTTTTAATATGTATTTTCTAGTTTGAAAAATAATCTGTACTCATTGCACAAATTATTCAACATAAGGAAATGTGTGTATATTATATATATATGTAAACACTTGAATGCATATATGGTGAAATCAGAATAAGGTACATGGTGTAGTTTATAGTAGTGTTAATTGTTAATTTTAATAAACCCAAAAATCAATTAAGTTGTTATTACTGTGGGAAGCTAAGTGATGGACACACATGAACTCCTCAAACAATTTTTACTATGCTTTGTGAATCTAAAATCATTTCAAAATAAAAAAGTTTTTTAAAATCACTCATACTTTTGATATTTTAGTATTGAAATTATAATGACACTGTGATTAAAAAAGAACAAAAGAATAACTCATTGAGAATCAATTCTGTGGTCAGTGATTGGTTTACCTGAAGAAACCCAGGGATGAGGTTAGTTCAGGTCAGTCTTCATTTAGGGACTCAAATGCCATCACCTGGTTTCTTTCTTGCTGTATCTCAATTCTTATTTCCCTCAGTTGGTTCATTTCAGAAAGGTTCTTCCCTTGAGAAACTCCAATGTATTTAAAAGAAGGAAGAGATGCAAGGGTAGAAAACCCCATGACTGTTTTCAGGAGTAAGGCAAATAGTTGCTAAGGAGAGAAAACAAGACAAGACAAACGTCCACTCTGGTAAATGAGCAGATAATGGGTAATTAAAAACCAAAAATGAAACAAACAAACAAAAAAGCTCACACCTGTACTCCCAGCACTTTGGGAGACAGAGGTAAGAGGATTGCCTGAGTCCAGCCTGGACAACTTGGTGAGACTTCATCTCTACAATACATCAAACAAATTATCTGGGTGTTTTGTCATGTACCTGTGGTTCCAGCTACTTGGAAGGCTGAGGCAGAAGGCCTGAGCCCAGCAGGTAGAGATTGTGGTAGCCATGGTCGTACCACTGCACTCCAGCCTTGGTGACAAAGTGAGACTCTGACCCAAAAAAAGGGCAAATGTAGAGGTATATATCTTTACCAATGATCATTTTTATACACATTTAGGACAAAATACTATTTTCATCTGGCAAACTGGAGAAATAAAACATTAATAATATTCAATATTATGAGACTATAGCAAAACAGAAGGCTGGGAGAAAGTAAAAGAATGCAACCCTTTTGGAAAACAATTTGTTCTACTCATTTATTCAGTAATTTTACCTTCAGAGAGTCTAAGGAAGGAATAACAAATAGAACTTCTACCTACAAGAATACCTAAGCATTGTTACTTATCGTAATACAAAGTATAAAGTCTAAAAATACGGGAACAGTTAAAGAAATGTGGTATTTCTAAATGAATGTTTAATAACCATGTTCAAAAGGAAAACAAATGCGTATAAATATGTACATTAACAATTATCACAAAATTTTAAAACACACACACAGTTTGCTTACTAGCTTGTGATTTGGGGCAGGTTATTGAGCTTCTGTGACTCAGTTTCCTTATATACTTAAAAAAAAAAAAAGAGTACCCATCATACAGGGTTGAAATGAGGACTAAGTAAATTAGTATAAGCAAAGTGAGCATTACAGGTAATTCATGTGAGTACATTATCATATGCTGTTAATGTATTACCTGCATGGCACACAGTACTTTCTTCAATAAGCAAAAGCTTTAAAAAAAAAAATCACAACCAATTGAGATCCAGTGGGAGGCCCAAAACTTTACCTGTATCTAAACCACTTATGTACACAATCCTGACTTGTACCTAAAAACTTTAAAATAAAATAAAATATTTTAAAAATCAGAAAACCCCCACAAATTCCTGGATGTGCACTTCTTTATAGAACTCTAAGAAAACCTGAGGTGAGTAGACTCCAAGGTTTTCCAGTTGAAAATTTCAGTGATAATGATTTCCATTTCACAAATTGCTATGTATTTAAAGGACTAGATACTCATCTGTGCTTTAAATGAGTCCAATTAGAGAAGAAAACAGCAGCTAGACTTCCAGACTACAAGTCAAGAGTCAGAAAAAAATGAGTGATTGAGGAATGGGACTGAGGATGAGAGAGAGGTGTGAAGGCTGTATGTTTTAATATAAGCATTTTCATTCTAGTTGAATATTTACCTTTTATTTGCTATAAATCAACAGATCAATGTTTTGAAATGTGTAGAGCCAAAGCACCGAAAAACTAGTCTTCTTCAAGGTCTCTAAAGCTAAAAAAAAAAAAAATTATTTGCAACTACGACACTAAGTCATTGGCACTAGAAAGGATAATAGGTCATGGTTCTAGGAAGAAGAAATGTGGATGATATCAGAGTACTTCACACAATGAAAAACTCAGAGAGAACGTGGGGTGGATACTTAAGTTCCCAGACACAGTATCCAGGCAAGGTCTAGGACACCATTCGGAAAGTGTTGAGAAAGTTCTGGTTTCTGATTGGCTCTGCTGGAGTTGATCTACTTGAAAGTTCACTTTCAGGCCAAAAACAAAAAACAAACAAACAAACAAAAAACTGTGAACTCTAATCTGGTGTATAATTCACTATGTACGAATATTTTCTCTTCTGTATCACACTAGGAAGGCTAGTCAAGGATTACCTGAAGTACCTTTTACAGACTCATCTTCTCCCCAGAAGAACACAGCAAGAAAGCATTTTTCCATGAATAAGGTATGTTTAGTCAAAGCGTTTTCCACTGATGTTTTTCAGAGCCCCAGAGTGAACTTCTAAAAAGATCTCTCAAAAAACAAAACCAAAAAAACCTGCTATCATCCGAAAGGATCAACTAATGTGTACACAGAAACGACAGATTATGTTACAACTATCTAATGAATGACTAGACAACTAAAATATAAATATTTTGCTTTTTGAAATATTAAATTCCCAATTCTCTTCTTTCCCCAATAGTATTGGTTTTTGTCTTGGGCCCCTTTTTTCCCCTGTAGTTAGAGATACCCACTTGCTCTCTGTTTACAAGCATATATTGCTAGTTTAGTAACATCTTACCTACCTGAAACTCAGCTTCAAGAAATATCAACTCTTTTAAATATACCTGAAAATTGGGAAATAAGTAAAATTGCAGAAAGCCAAAAAAAAGTGTATAAAAGAGTTATGAACCAATGAATATGTCTCAAACTGCAAGCCAGGGTCCATTTGCTCATCTTATGTTCCAAGTTTAATAGGTATCTGCAGGGAGACATAAAATTATCTTGAAATACTACGTTACTTGGAGATAGAAAAGTGAATAAAATGCCATCAAATAATTTATAGTTCTAATAAAATTAGCTAATCTGGTTTTGAGGCTACAGAAGAATAAAAACAGCCAAATAAAATTAAGAAAGAATTCCCACACAAAAGCATATAGACAGCAGCAAGATCTAACTATTCTTGGTTCTATTCTTAACTCAGAGTAACTTGAGGGCAGTCACTCAAATTCGGGGAATTCATGTGTTAGATTATCTTGAAGTTCCTGTTCCGTTCTCCAATTCTATGAATGCAGTTTTAAAACTATTGATATCAGAAGATAATTTTTTAAAAAGGCACAAGAAGTCAAGAAAACACAGCAGTATGGAGTCATTCACTACGGGAGCAAACCATTCTACCTCCTGCAGTTGGCTATGTTATGACACATTAATAGATGCTCTTCACAACATCCCATAGAACAATTGTACGTTATTATGTTTGTAACCCTTTTTCTATTATTTTTGTATTCATTAACTTGTTTATTTTCTATGGTCCTCCACTAAAATATATGTTCCCAATTAGCAGGCATTTTATCCATCTTGATCCCTGAAACAGTGCCTGTCACATAGGAAGTTCTTGATAAATATTTTTTGTAACAGACTTCTCTTTTGACAATTTTTGACATTAGCATTCAATTTTATAGCCACATTTCTGGGAATTATTTAGCCTTATCTCTAAATTAACTGACAGCCCTCACTGTTTATACTTTTATGGCATAACTTTCTTCTTTCTTGGATTACTGATTTGCTTATTCTTCAACAAGTTGCCATATAATTTCCCAAAGATTTATTTAGAAATGGAGTGGTATGGGAAATACATTGTCTGAATTAATGTAATACTTTTGAGATCATCCTTCAAACTCCCTTCCTCAACATCACATTTTAACTTGTAACTGGAAGTACCTTCAGGGTCATTCAAAATTTCCAATAACTGGATGCTGTAACTTTTTTTTTTTTTTTGAGTTGGAGTCTCACTCTGGCACCCAGACTGGAGGGCAGTGACCGCTCCCGGCCACCGCAGCCTCGACCTGCTGGGTTCCGGCGATCCTTCCGCCTCAGCCTTCCAAGTAGCTGGAACTACAGGCGCACGCTACCACGCCCGGCTCATTTTTGATTTATTGTAGAGATGAGGTCTCACCAAGTTGCCCAGGCGGGTCTCGAACCCGCGGGCTCAGGCAATCCACTCACCTCAGCCTCCCAAAGGCGCGGGATTACAGACTGAGCCACCGAGCCCGGCTTGGATGCTGTAATTTTGAAATACTGGGAGAATTTGAGGCTTATCAGTTCTTCTCGACATAGCCCTTTCTTAGTGATTCCTTAGTGATTGTGTTTTAACCAAATTTATATTACCGCTTATCTCATTATGTCATAATTGAAATAGATTGTCTAGTCTGTCTCCATTTAACTAGGAGCCCTTCAAAGGGCTTAGTGTTATATTCATGTTTGTACCTTCAGTGGTTGGCATTGAGAAGAAACTAAAGCAATATTTATAGAAATACCGCAATGGCCATTTACAAGAGAAACATGCATTTACAGAAAAACAAAAAGCTCTCACAAGGAGTTTTCAGATACAGGGAGTTTGTGAGATAGTAATATTTGAAAGGATTTTAATTAAAAGAAAACACTTGAAGCTGACCCTTTAGAAGTCCTCCAATTGTTTAGTCATTCATTCATTCACCATTATTGTATTAAGGTACGAGGCACTACGTTGGGTGTTGAAGATACACATGACAACATCCAGTTTTGGAGTTGCTAAGGGACAAAGCCTGACCTTGACAGCATGTGAATTTGTAGAGGAACTTCAGAGGACAGGGACCAGGCCTCACTCGCCTTGCCAAGTCACTTGTAAACAATCAATGAATATTTATTGAATGAAGTTGGGAAAAAAAGGTCATTTTCATCACATGAACTTTAAAACGGAGATGATCTAAATTCAGCAGTATTTTTAAAAACGTTCAGAAACATCATTATTACGCCTGAGAATCACGTCCGCCACATCTTAGCTAAGACTGGTCCTCTAAAGTTGAACTGAAATGCTACATATAAATGTATTCCTATTTGGACCAAATCTATCGGAACAAGAGCGTTAAAGTCCAGAAGAGTCAGAGGTGGGTAAGTTTTAGAAATCACACGGCCTCTGCACGAAGAGCCTGTAAGATGTGAGACCAGCAGAGTGCGGAGGCCGCCTCAGGGCCTGGAAGGTGACCTCCCCATTTGGGGGGCGGGGAGGGCGTGTGCACGCTTGAGCCCTTGTCCTTGAAGGGGATTGAGCGAGCCGAGGGGAGGGGTAGGCGGTGCTCGGGTTTCCAATCACAATAGAGAAACCTAAGACGCAGCGGAGGGGTGGGCCCCGCCTCCTCCTCCCTCCTTGCGGATCGGGCTCCGAGGAGACACGCGCAGCTGACATTGTCTCCTTCGCAGGTCTGTTGCCGCGGTTCCCAGAGCCTTCACCCTTCTGGTAGGTTTCAGCTCAGGACCCTGAGTCCTGGCTCACGGACAAACCCAGTGGAACATGGAGGGGAGTCACTGTGTGGCAAGACTGGAGGAAGGACCGAAAAGCACCTCGGTCCTCTGGGCCTTGGCCCTGCGCATCCGGATTCGGACCCTGAGGCTACCTCTGGATTTGGGGCTGCGCGCCCTGCCCTGACTGGGGAGCAGGGAGGCAAGGGGCGGGGTGGCGGCGGCTGGGGCTGAGCCCCCAGGCTTGACCCTCACCGTTATAGGGCTCGTTCCTGGCTTGTGTTTTATCAGGGGAGAGACTTGTTGCATTGGCAGCTAAAACCAGGCCCTACTTGT
>NW_007252905.1:559454-620215 GCF_000164805.1 Carlito syrichta | reverse complement strand
CCCCCCCACCCGCCCCCCATGCCGGCTGGCGGGAGTTGGGACACGTGCCCGAGTAACTGGGGGAGGGAGGAGGAACCTGGTGGCCTAAGAAGGCTGCATGGATCTCGACTCTGGCTGGATGTTCGAATATACCACCACGGTAATGGAGAACTTCCCCAGCGTGGATGAGGGGTAAGGCGCTAGAGGATCTGCAAGTTTGGCCCGACTGCAGACACACAGCTTTCCCGGACCTCTTTTTTTTTTTTTTTTTTAATATATATTCAGGTGCTTATTTACTCTGCCAGCTTCGGGTGCAAGGGGAAGGTCTCGCCTCGTCCGCAGAGACCTTCGGCAGAGAGATCTGGGCGGGTGCCTGCCTCGTGACCTGCGGTCTGTGCTGCCGGCGCCGGGAGGAAGAGGTGGCCCTCGGGGGCAGCGGGCGGCGAGAGCTGCCACCCGGGCCTGGGAAGTGGGGGAAGGGAGAGCCGGCACATCTCAGTGGAAAAATTAGAAGGCAAATCCTAGATTTTTAAAAGGTTGTAATGAGAGAGATTCTGCCAAGAGGATCTTTGCTCTTGAACTTAGGAGACTGATTCATTTCTGACGGTTTATGTGTACACTGGCGGGAAGATGTAAGGGACCCAAGGCCCGGAGTGTTTTTACCCTTTGTGTGTGTGTGTGTGGCCTGTGTGTGTTTTTGCCCTTTGTGTGTGTGTGTGTGTGTGTGTGTGTGTGTGTGTGTGTGTGGGGCCCGGAGTGTTTTTACCCTTTGTGTGTGTGTGTGTGTGTGTGTGTGTGTGTGTGTGTGGGGCCCGGAGTGTTTTTACCCTTTGTGTGTGTGTGTGTGTGTGTGTGTGTGTGTGTGCAGCCATCACTCTGATGTTGGGTGGCACAGGCCTGCATCTCATGCACATCACTTTCCTCTCATTTCTTATAACCTCTATTCAGGAAGAATTGAAAAAAGGTACTTTTCTTCAGAAAGATATGAAAGTAAATCTATACGGGCTGACTGGAGCCTCTAAATAGTGATTTGTGAAATTCCCTAAATTAATTTAAGAGGTTTGTCAGAAAAATGAATCTGTGTTTAGGTAGCAACCATTTCAGGACTTTTGTTTCCTTGCTTACTGGGCCTTCTGTGTATCTAAATGATCTTAAACAAATCACCTAACAACAATAAACTTAAGTGGAGAGAGAAAAGCTATACATTTGTATATTAGTTTAACAAGAAGAGGTGCAGCCTTTCTTCTTCTGAGTCTGCTCAAAATGCAGGACCTGTTTGAATCTCATTTAAGGTCATCTATTTGTGGAGGCACTGGCACGACATTGCATCTTTCTTTTCTCTTTAGCATCCACTAGGAAACTGTAAATGCAATCTGTAAATGCAAAATAATCTCCTCACAATTTAATTCTTACAGACTGGAAAAAAATTTTTTTTAGGAAAAAAATAGCTATAGAATGAAAATATTATTACACAGTTGTCTCCAAATTCAGATACTTAATCCAATTCAGAGCCTTACTACTTCTTACTTTACATATACAGTTACTAAACTAGGTTTTGTTACTTAGTCCACTGCAGACTAGAAGTAAAAGCAAGACTAGAAGCAGTGGCACAGTTTGAAACAGATCCAGTGGCCTCACATGTGACAGAGTCTGGCATAATAAGTAAACAGCAAACTAAAATCATAGACATTATAATAGATTACTACAATTATGAGTGATAATTATGAAGCAAAGACTTGTTTATGGTCTGTGACCTCCCTGTTCAAGAAAGCGGGGTACTGTATTTTGCATATGGTAAATTGCCATGGAATTATTAAATTTATTTCAATAAATTTTGCTATTTCAGTTATCTAGAAACACATCTGATTATTTGATAGCACATATCAATTTAGTGTTACTGTAACAGAATGTTTTCCAGCAGGCTTCAATTATATATTTTTTGGCTTTTTTTGGAGGGTTTCATTTTAGATAGTTGGGAATAAACTGATTCAGAAACTGATATTCTCCAAATGTAACCCCCTGAAGGGAAAATATTTTCAGTATCTGTCCACCTTCCTAGAAGCTTCCAAGGTACACTAAAGGATTCAGAGTGATAGTTTTGCAGACTTTGCTGTTTTACTGTCACTATGTATTAAGTACACATTGTATGTCCAGTACACTGTGAAACATTTTATGTGAGATAAAGTAGGACTAGTTCCTATCTTGCAGCAATGATAATAACCCTTAGTAGTAAAACTTCTATTTATAACTGGCCTTTATTCTTTTTGACCAAGCTTAAATATGCGTTAATACCAAGCCCAAACTTAGTTTACATAGTTACATGTAAATACTTTATAAGGGAAACAGTATTTAGCCAGTAAATGAATGGTAAAACAAAATGGTTATTTGTAGTTTAGTTCAAAATTGCAACAGTAACATTTTGAATATGATTCCCATTTGGGTTTCATATGTGTATATATGTATAATGTTTTGATTCTTTTCTTGCAGTGCACAATGGCAACTCTTAAGGAAAAACTCATTATACCAGTTGCTGAAGAAGAAGCAACAGTCCCAAACAATAAGATCACTGTAGTGGGTGTTGGACAAGTTGGTATGGCATGTGCTGTCAGCATTCTGGGAAAGGTACATTTCAAGAACACTACGCATGATAGTCATTTTCAGCGTATGTACAGAGTTTCTGTGGGCACTTTGAGATTTTATTTTATCTTTAAAAGTTTCCACTCGAACAATGTGAAGTAACTTGTAGGCATTACCACATTCCATCTTTATGAAAGTATGTATCTCCTAAGATAATTACAGTCTCCCTATGTAATCATAATGTAGTTACTACACTTAGAAAATTTAACATTTATACAATACTATTTAATATACAGAATTAACATTTGGAATTCTCCATATTGTCAAAATTCTGCAGTTTACAGCTATTTTCACCCCAATCCAAGATCAGTTAGTCTATATACTGGTCAGTCTCTTCATTCTTCTTTAATCTGAAACTGTTACTCAGCCTTTCTTTGTTTCTCATGCCATTGACATTTTTGTAGAGTACTCTTCAATTTTGTAGCATGTTTCTCAATTTCTGTTTATCTGATGTTTCCTTATAATTAGGTTCAGGTTAAATTTTTTGGGTGGAGTTAGTACTATGTGCATGATGTTATAACCTTTGTGCAGTCCATCAGGAGGCACCTGATGTTTAACTTGTCTCAGTACTGGTGGTGCTGAATTTAAGTCCCTGGTTAAAGTGGTGACCACAAGACTTCTCCCCTGCAAAGGTCCCTTTACCTTCTTTAATGAATAGGTAACCTGTAAAGTGGCTTTTTGAGGTTGTGGGAATATCCTATTGTTGTGTCCCTCAAACTTTTATCCAGTAGTTTTATTTTGAAATGATTTTCAAACTTAACAAAATTTGTAAGAATAGTAAACAAATTAAAATATCCACAAACACTCAGTCAAGTTTACCAATTCTTAACATTTTGTTCTTCATTCCCTCAACAGATAGAGATATCCATGTTCTATCAATATCTATCTATCATCTATCTAGCTATCCATTTTTTTTTCCTGAACTACTTGAGAATAAATAGTGACATGCATCTTCTAAGCCCTTCAGAGAACATTTTGTTAGAATAGAACATATTTCTTACATAATCAGTGCAAGTATCTTGAGATTTAATACCGATGCTGTGTACTAATATCACCTTCCACTTCTCAAGACTGTGATTTTTTCTGTATACCTCCATAGACTTTTGGTTTACCATATGTATCCCTTATAGATCAAGCCATAATTAAGTTTTCTTTAATTCCCAAGGACTTTTGAGGAAAGAAGCCCTTGTCTTAGTTATTTCACTGAATTGAGTCCTTGTTCTTTCTGATGACTGCTTTCACTACAGGGTGGCTCCCTCAACCCCCACCCCGAAAAATGCTGCCCTGACTTCAGGAAAACACACTGTCTCTTTGTATCATATGCGAAGGCTGCCTGAATAACCCCTAACCAGCCTATTTCTGTTTGCAGAGTTTAAATTCTAAAGCAACAAATTCTGAATCTTTAGTGATAATAGCTACCAAAGAAATAAACCAAAATATGTAGTGCACACCAATGAAAATGTTATTCTTTTGCAAACTTTCCAGTAGTTTCACAGTATACTATACTATACACATACATAAACTCCCACGAAGCCTCACAGTTCCCTCTTTGAGTATACTACCCCAGGAGAGCACCATCCACACAGTGGCAGCAGCACCATCCAGTGCAATGTGGTGGTGCCATCTCTGACTTCATCTCTTCTATTTGCCCTCTTTCTCCCACACGACAAGCTCCTTTCTGCTTACATCTGTTTATTTGCTTTTCCTTTCATCTGGAAAGGTCTTCCCTAGACCACAGAGTTGACCTTCCTGCCTTCCTGCCACTCAAGTTTTACTGCAAGTGTCATGCTTTGCAGGCAGGCCTTTCCTGGCTTCCCAATATAAAGCAAACTCCCTTCCCAGGAACTTTAACATCACCCTGCCTCATACTCGTTACAGTGCTTCCACCATCAAATATCATCTTAATTTAATTTTGTTTAATTTCTTTTCCTTTCCTGATACATTCCATGAGAGCAGAGACTTTACTGAATTTGTTCATGACTGTATACCTGACTAGTAGAATGATGCTGGGCACTCGTGTTAAATTAATGAGTACTCCTGCTATTACTCATGAACTGCACTTATATTTTATCAAACTTTGGTCATATTATTTGCTTTTTTTATGGCTTCTAGTACCAAACTACTTTTGCCCCACTACCGGTCTTAGGCTGTGCATTTTAGCCACCAAGAAGAGGATCTGAATGTTGAACTTATCATGTTGTCAGCGTCATGCTGAGCTTCAAGGCAAGATTATCATAAACCTTTACCTTCTAAGTCTAGCTGTCTTTGGTTTGAGAGCATCCTTTCTTCAGTGAACTATATCCATGTTCTTATGGTACAGACACAGTATAACAAGTCTCTTAGGAGGAGCAATGTAATGATAGACACAATGTAATTTTTTTTCAGTGCAGGACTTGGCATAAAGTAGGACATAATTAAAATTTGGTCTTTGTATAAGGGTAGACAGATTAATGGAACAGACTAAAAGCCCCGAAACAGATCCCAATTGTATGTAATAATAAAGTAGAAGTGTTGTTTTAGAGAGAAAAAAAAAATGTTGAATAAATGGTATTTATCCATTTAGTCCATTTAGAAAAAATTCATGCTAAGTACTTTAATATAAAAAATGTTGCCATCAAACATTAAGGCACTGGTGGTAGTAATTTATTACCTAAGACAGATAAGAGGCAGAGTATATGTCTGTGTCTGGTCCACACAGGACTTTAGATTAAAAGCTATTTTTCAGTACTTTGGGAGGCTGAGGTGAGAGGATTGCCTGAGCCCATGGGTTCGAGACCAACCTGGGCAATTTGGCAAGACCTCATCTCTACAATAAATCAAAAAATTAGCCGGACGTGGTAGTATGCCTGGCTACTTGTAAGGCTGAAGTGGAAGGATCGCCTGAGCCAGCAGGTCAATGCTGGGGTGGCCGTGAGTGTGCCACTGCACCTGGGGTGATGGAGTTAGGCTCCACCTAAAAAAAAAAAGGCCACTTTTGTGATGTTAGCAAGGTTTCAACAGTGATATTCTTAGCTTTTAACTTATACTGCTCTGTAATAAGGTTACTGCTTGTGCAGTTAACCTAAACCTAGTTGTTTCAAACAATTTTAAATATACTTGCAGTTTAAGTGAAATACATATATGGTAAATTCATAGCTTATAACATATGTGAATACAGAGGGAGATTTATTTAATCCAAACACTGCATCAGTACTTAGTCACACATCTTCTATTTGTGTGCCTTGACTCTTGGTGGATATTCAGTCGTGCAGATACAGCTAAATTCAGCACTATAGTCTTTTTTGTGTGTGTTGAATTTCTTCCTTCCTTGTCAGCTGAGTATGCACCTCTCAGGCAATTCTCTACACCCACTGAAACAAAGAGACAGGATCTGAGATCCTGTGACATCCTTTTCTACTTTAGCACTAAGTTGATTTGCCCTGTTTACTTCAACAGCACACATGTGATGTTACTAAAATAAGAATGATATTCTAGTATTCAGTACCTTGACAGAACATTATGGCTATTATTAAGTTATATATTGTATTAATTTAGAACTTAAAAAACAAATGAGAATTTCTTGTGATCTTCTCAGAAGCTACAAAGAACAAAAGTGTTTGGTATGTTTTAAATACCAATGCCAGTATTTGATATACATGGAAATAAAATATTTTCTAAGTATTTCCTTTCCTGTTCACAGAATGATCATTTTCAAAGTTTGCAAGTAATTCAGTTGCTGAGAACTAAGAACACATTCGGTCACCAGGATGCTTTAGTCTTAAGAAAACCTCATTAACAAGCCCACTGTTACTCACTTCGTGAAGCTAGCCAACCATTCAGATTTTAGCAAGAGGGGATCCTGCTCATTTTCTTTGTTCTCCTATGGAGAGCAGGACCTGCCCTATCTAGCACGCTAAAGTAGGTCAAGTTTTTTTATTGACTGTCTCACCTCTCTCTGCTTCTCCCTATGCTGTCTTGAGCCATCTGGGCTACACTACCTTATCCTTTAGAGTAGCGGTCCCCAACCTTTTTGGCATCAGGGACCAGTTTTGTGAAAGACACATTTTACACCTAAGGGGAGAAGGGATAATCCTTAGGCATTCGATTCTCATAAGGAGCACTACAATCTAGATCCCGCCTAGATCCCTCTCATGTGCAGTTCACAATAGGATTGTCCCCCCTATGAGAATGTAATGCTGCTTCTGATCTGACAGAAATAGAGCTCTGCCCTCCACACACGCACATATACTTCCCCCACCCCCTGCTGTGTGGTCAGTTTCCTAATAGTCCATGGACTGGTACCAGTCCCCACCCAGGGGTTGGGAACCCCTACTTTAGAGTGGTGCTTCCCGAACCCCAGTTACCTACCTTTTTTCCCACATTAACTCTTCCCCTCTTCACTTTTGTAGCCAATCACATTACTATTCTTAGAAGAGGTACAGTCAACCCCTGAACAACACAGGTTTGAATTGTGCGGGTTCACTTACACATGGATTTTTTTCAACCAAACACCGATGGAAAATACAGTATTTGTGGGATGTGAAACCCACTAATAGGAAGGACCTAAACCTATATATAGGAAGAACCTTTCACATCCCACAGATACGTCCTGCAAATCCCTTTTTATATACTCGAATATGCATGGATTTTGGTACACATGGGCATCTGGAACCAATCTCCCAAGTATACTTAGAGATTAATGCATTCACATTTTTAAGTGGACTCCAGTATTGATATAGACTATTAACCTGATTAAAACAGTTAAGACAAGTAGTCTGGTGATCTTTCAATAAGAGGGATTGTTGCTTTTAAATAGTTTGTAAATTATGAGCTTCCATAAGATAATGGAATTTCAAAGCTGAAGGGTTATTTAGATGCATCTAGATTGACCACCACCATCTCCCCTGCCTTATTTTTATAAGAAGACAGGATCAAGTACTTACTGAGAACATACATGATTATTGAAAGAATTTTTTTTTTTTTTACTTTTCTCCTCCCACTGTTCATGTAGAGATTCAGAGAACATATAAAATTATGGTGCTAGATCAAGTTTCAATCGTATATTTATTGATTTAGAGTTTATTTTGGATGAGAGGACAGTAAATAACAATTGGAATAGAAAGAAAAATAATCTGATACTAGGCAAGTTTCACAGGCAAATGTTTGGATTGACTGTGTGGAAAAATCTACCAGTTCTGAACGTGTCTGTCCAGAGACTCTCCTTTCTTTCCCCACCAAGACATTTGAGTTGATCAGACCCAATCTGAGGATTCCAAACTTTGAGTCCTACTCTAAAGTAAACTCATGCTCTTGGTGATTGAAACCAAACCTGCCCTCTCAGAACCACTCCAAATGGGATATCCACAGGGATAGACCCGTTGTCCAAGGTTGTTTCTGGGTCTGCGTGTATCTCGTTTTCATCATCCATTCCCCCCTTAATGTAGACTTGCAGGTCCTGAGTCTACGGTTGAATTAAGCTGATTTCATAAGGAATCTTTACGTCTACATTTTTTGAAAGCATAGCTTTGTGTTATGTGAATTGAATTCTAGTTGAGTACCTAACTCTACAGGAAAATTTTTCAGGTTTTTAGACATTTGATGCATGGCCATTTAAAAACTCCCTTTGCATTGGTTTGTGAGCTGAGGCATCCTAGTGTGGCTTAGGGTACAAAGCTTATTTTTGTGTTTATAGTCTCTGGCTGATGAACTTGCTCTTGTGGATGTTTTGGAAGACAAACTTAAAGGAGAAATGATGGATCTGCAGCATGGGAGCTTGTTTCTTCAGACACCTAAGATTGTGGCAGATAAAGGTAATATTTCATGTTTAAAGTGATCTAAGTTTTTTTTCTAATGACCAAAAAATACCTTTGGAATGCATCTTATGGCATAATGGACTTATTATTATTATTTTTTTGAGTTGGAGTCTCATTCTGTCACCCAGACTGGAGTGCAGTGGCTGCTCCTGGCTACCACAGCCTCCACCTGCTGGACTCCGGCGATCCTTATGCCTCAGCCTTCCAAGTAGCTGGAACTACAGGCGCACACTACCACGCCCGGCTAATTTTTTGATTTATTGTAGAGATGAGGTCTCCCCAAGTTGCCCAGGCGGGTCTTGAACCCACGGGCTCAGGCAATTCACTCACCTCAGCCTCCCAAAGCACGGGATTACAGGCTGAGCCATCGAGCCTGACTGAATGAACTTATTTTTAATTAGGAAAAGTTGAAGTTTTGATCCAGTTATTTTAGTAACTGTTAATAAAATGTTTATAATCAAGCTTAGTAGTTTCAAATTACTACAAAATTTTCACAATTTCACAATTGTAAAATTTTTTCCCTTTTCTTTTATTTTATAAAAAACTCTTCTTACACTTTCCCTACTGTATACTACTTTTTCATTTCTAGTATATTAATTTTATATTTACTTGTTAATAGTCATTAAAAATGAGTTTGCTAGCCATAAATGGCCATTGTTATGTCACTAAGAGGAAAGAACAAATTGTGATTTATAACACCGTTTGGTTGGTTATATCATCTTTCTCCTATAGGCCAATTTTCCTTTTTTTTTCTTTTGAGTCAGAGTCTCACTTTATTTCTCAGGCTGGAGTGCAGTGGTATGCTCATGGCCACTGTAACCTCGACCTGCTGGCCTCAGCCTTCCAAGTAACTGGAACTACAGGCACACACCACCATGCCTGGCTAATTTTTGATTTATTGTAGATACAAGATCTCACCAAGTTGCCCTGGCTGGTCTCAAACCTCTGAACTCAGGCAATCCTCTCATTTCAGCCTCCCAAAGTGCTGGGATTACAGGCTTGAGCCACCACACAAGGCTAGGCCAATTTTCCTTGGTCAATTCCTGGAAACCCACACTCTAGATATTCTACTAAAATGTGCACAGAGCACACTGACATTTTCACACTGGAAGTATGTGATCATGTAATCCACTCTCCACATTGCCATATTAATTATGTTTATTCCTAAAACAGGTGCTTTTTAAAAATAAAAATTTGAATACATTCCTTTTTTTTTTTTTTAAGTTTTATTGTCTTTGCTTGTATTCTAAAACCTATAGTGTGGCTTACACAGTTCTTCCCAATTTAGACACAACCTGCATTTCTACATGTCATAACATTCTCCTCTCCTCCTTTATTCTCAGCTATAAAATTAGTCTTCCTGTCCTGGTGAATCTAGTGTTGACAGTTTCTTCTTTTCTTCTGAGTCTACTTCAGCCTCAAATATCATTTTCATTAACCCTTTCCCATATACTTTCTACACATTTAATATATAACGTTTTAGGTATTGTATCATAATGTCTTATTTATATGTATCTGAGAACAGGATTGTTTTATACACAAAAATTTGTATAAGGTAATTTGAGTGCCTTGAAAAAACTGAGTAATAGCTATTATTTATTAAATTGGTAACACTCTGGAGACTGTGAAGTGTTTTGCATGTATTATCTCAACGTGCTTCATCTTCACAGCCTTATGGTATGTAGGTGCTGTAATGACCTCCAATTTACGGGAGAGAAACCTGACAAATTAAGACCCATCAAAAGTCACATTGCCACACAGTCTAATTATGTAAATAATCCATAGCTTTTGAGTCTACTGACCACAGCAAATCATAATATCTGTTTATCTTGTAAAAGGACACATTTTCTTGAGGAAAAATAAAATATTCTCTAGAGAAATTAACAATGCTAAAAAGTGAATAAGTTTTTTAAAATTTTGAGTATTAGAAGTCTAAATTTTAGTTGCCAGCCAAAAACAAACACTTAAATGTCTTCCTTCCTTTCATAGATTTAATTAACATTATAATCCAAAAGTACTTAAAACTGATTTTTGTTGTTCAAAGTCTGTCTATTAAAGACTCACTATTATGGTTCATTTGATTACTAGCAATCCATTAAATATGTTTGCTAGAAACATAATTTAGAGTCATCTTTATTTCCTCGGTTCACTTTCTGAGTCAATTTTATATTTGGATTACTTCAGTGTAGCTTAAGGGAGAAAAAAGTGATTCAGCAGTATTGAACTTCAAAGCTTTGTAATACAGAAAACTTAATTCTTATATAAGTTCTAGAACCTTATGTATGGTTAAGTTTCTAGAGCATACCGTATAGAATATGTTTCAATGAAGAATTATAAAGTATCTGGTTTTGCCTTTCTTTTTTAAGATTACTCCGTGACTGCCAATTCTAAGATTGTGGTGGTAACTGCAGGAGTCCGTCAGCAAGAGGGGGAGAGTCGTCTCAATCTGGTGCAGAGAAATGTTAATGTCTTCAAATTCATTATTCCTCAGATTGTCAAGTATAGTCCTGATTGCATCATAATTGTGGTTTCCAACCCAGGTATTATCATAATACTTTAAGTTTCAGTTTTGTTAAGGTCAATGTTTTGAGATTTTTATTATTGTTGTTTTGAACTTGAAATCTGTCCCAGTATTCATTTACTGAAGCAAATTCACATCTTCTGTTATTGGCCATAAACAAGTGGTGTTTGCAAAACAAATGGCACTGTCCCCAGCCAAATGTTCGAAAATGTGAGAGGAGTTTTATGTAAAGCAATTCGTGTTTTTGCTTTACCGGGGTTTATTGTAGATTCTAAAGACTTTTTAAAAGCTTCTAAAGATTATCCTAGGATGCAGAATGAAATATCTGTATGTGGTTTTAATTTGTAAGAAACATTTTAGCATATTTGACCTTCTGTTTCTTGGAAGCTTTTAGAATTGAATTAGATTGAATTTGAAAAAAGAGTTTAAAAAAACCATGAATCGTTCTGTTTTAAAGGTAGATATAGACTGTACTGTTGGACAAATACATGCTAACACCAAACATTGTGACTAAAAAAATTACTTTCCTTGCTAAATTAACTTCTGCAGGATAAAAATTAAAACTTCTGACTAGAGTGCTATTTTTGTAGCCTTATCAGTTAAAATTCATTCTATTTCACACTGCTTTTGTCTATTATTTGCCACTAAGCTTGCTGCATGTTGTTGAGTGTAGTAGACATAGTGGTAAAGTGATAATACCGGTTATCGCTGACACTTCATACAGAGAAAGATTGTGAAGAAGTGCCAGGGAATTCTTGCAGGGTCTTGAGTATTGAGAGTTGGGAGACAAAATACACAGAGCTTATTTCAATTTCATTTACTTTTTGCAGATCTAGATTGGGATTTATTAAGTAAATTAGTTTTACACATAAAACTCATAAATATAGTATATGTGCAGGATAGATGTGGAGCAGAAATGGCAAACAGCTAGAACACGTTCAGCTGCTGCATCCTGTGCTCATGCAAGCACACTAACTGATGCTCATGCAGCTTTCTAGGTCTATCTTCATAGTCTGATTCTCCAGGGAATCACTCCACTGAATCAAAGTTGGCCAGAAGAATTAGCTAGTCCAGAATGTGCTTAAAATATCACAGCCAGGCAACCCCCTTGGGTCGCCTCCCACTCTGGGAGCTTTTCTGTCTTCTTTTTTTTTTTTTGAGTTGGAGTCTCACTCGGTCGCCCAGACTGGAGTGCAGTGGCCACTCCCAGCCACTGCAGCCTTGCCTGCTGGGCTCTGGCAATCCTTCCGCCTCAGCCTTCCAACTAGCTGGAATTACAGGCATGCGCTACCATGCCCGGCTGATTTTTTGATTTATTGCAAAGATGAGGTCTCGCTGCCCAGGCGGATCTCAAACCTGCTGACTCAGGCAATTCACTCACCTTGGCCTCCCAAAGGTGTGGGATTACAGGCTGAGCCACCAAGCCCGGCTTCTGTCTTCTCAATAAACCTGCTATAAATAAATAAATAAAATAAAATATCTCAGCCAGTATCTATAGATAAGTATGGGGGTGAAGACTACAACTTAGCCTGTAAGTGCTGTGATCCTATCTGGACCAGCAAAAATTGTACCTCTGTACTTTTAAGGTTATACCGCACTGGAGCAAAGGTTCTATCATAGATGTTCTTTTGTTAACTAGAAAATTTTAGTACTATGTTTTATCATAGTATTTTTTACTAAATAATATCTCATTCCCAGGAAAAAAAATACAGTATTTATTTACTAGCCAGTGGCCTTTGGTTTATGATGAAAGCATAATCACGGAATGTTAAGAGTTAGCAGAAATGTGAATGACAATCTGATTCAACCTTTTTTCTCTTTCTTTCAATTTAAAGTAAGTAATGTACAACGTTCTTATATATTCTTATTTTAAGTAGTAATACAAATATAAAAGCAAAGTATTACATATTTTATGTTTTGCAATCTCTCCTCAAATATGGCTTAAAGGTTAGTATTTGTCTTTCTCCTGTTATCCCTAACTATGAAAAGTTAAGCTATTTACATGTTTCTGGCCACATCTCATTTGGAGAATGGGAAAGTGGGTTAGGAGAAGCCAGGGCACCTTGAAGTCAGTTTTGATTTACTTACATATATTATTTCTAAAATTTTTAGTGGACATTCTTACATATGTTACCTGGAAACTAAGTGGATTACCCAAGCATCGTGTGATTGGAAGTGGGTGTAATCTGGATTCTGCTAGATTTCGCTACCTTATGGCTGAAAAACTCAGCATTCATCCCAGCAGCTGCCATGGATGGATTTTGGGAGAACATGGCGACTCAAGTGGTAAAAAAAAAAATAGAAAATATTTACTGTGTACCTATGATGCTGGTTTTACCATTCTGAATTTTTTGTTTTATTTTAAATTTTATTTTTTTTATTTTTTATTTTTTTTGAGTTGGAGTCTCACTCTGTCACCCAGACTGGAGTGCAGTGGCTGCTCCCGGCCACCGCAGCCTCGACCTGCTGGGCTCCGGCGATCCTTCCGCCTCAGCCTTCCAAGTAGCTGGAATTGCAGGCATGCGCTACCACGCCCAGCTGATTTTTTGATTTATTGTAGAGATGAGGTCTCGCTGCCCAGGCGGGTCTTGAACCCGCGGGCTAAGGCAATCCACTTACCTCAGCATTCCAAAGGCGCGGAATTACAGCCTGAGCCACCGAGCCCGGCTTAAATTTTATTTTCATAAACTTTGATGTACTCCAGAAAAGTTGCAAATATAGTAGTTAATTTTTATGTTCTATTCTCATTTGCTTTACCATTTTTTCTCTCTCATCTTTATTCTGGTCCATTAAGCATAAATCATCATCTACCCTTTCTCTTTAAGGCTTTTAGTCCTTTTATTTCCAAAAAATAATTATTTTCTTTTTCATAACCACAGTACACTTATCAAAATTAAGAACTATTACATTGATAAATATGATCTTATCCAGAGTTCATACTCATATGTTCCCAGCCGTTTCAATAATGATCTCTAAGGCTTTTTTCCTAATTCTGAATCCATTCTGGGATCACACATTACTTCTCATTCTGTCTTAGTCTTCTTATTCTGGAATATTTCCTCAGTCATGATCTTGACATTTTTGAGAAGTCAGGCAAGTTGTTTTGTAGAATGCTCACGAATTTAGTTTTGTCTGATTATTTACTCATGAAACGTAGGCCAAGCTTATGAACTTTTGGCACAAATACCACAGAAGTGACATGGCATCATAACCAAAGGTATACAATGTCAAGGTGTCCCATGATTGGTGGCATTAACTGTTTACTCTGAGAATGTTGTATTTACTAAGTTAATCAATGTGAAATTACTATTTTCTTGTAATTAATAAGTAATATTATTTGATACTGACTAGGTAAATAATTTTTTGCCTGCTAAGTTTAGCATCTGTTAGTGATTTTTGGTTGAATAAATTATTACCATGACAGTTGTCAAACATATCTTAATTTCATTATTTATTCTATATTTATTGTATTCTACTGTAAGACAGTTTTTCTTTCTCCCCCTTTATTATTTATGTATTCACTCATTTATGTATATCACTATGGACCCAGATTTTTATCTTATGCCACAAATATTCTGTCACTATCATTTGTAATGTTCAAATTGTCCCAGATTTGGCAACTGTCAAACTTAGCTCTTGGGTCTGTTTTTTACTTGTCATCATGTTTTGAACCCACTCTTTCTTTCTTGCACAATACGTTATATCAGCTTCATTTTGAACTTTCCCTTTCCTTTAGCACTAGAATCATCTGTTTCTACAGTGAGCTCTGTTTCCTTTTAGTGAGAAATAGTAATTAGAAGCCAAGATCGGGTATACTTGTACTCATGTGATTGGTGTGCCTTTCAGTGAATGGAACTATTATATAATTGAGTTTATTGAGGAAGGAGTAAATTGGATAACAAACATTTAAATAACTCATGTCTACTCTTCTATAATGTAAAATAATTCTTCAAATGAAATCTTATGTTTAATAAGTTATTAATCATAACTTAAATATTTTCTTTAGGAATTTAAATAAAAGTATTGTTGGGCAAATTAATGATTCTAAAAAAGGCAACATGAAAATCACATTACGCTTCTTTCTTTTTAGTGCTTTGTTTTGAAAAAGCCAAAAACCATTTAGTTTAAGTGCTTTACTTGAAATCAGTATTTCTTCTCTCACAGAAATGAATAGTTATGTTCCAAATAATGATATGTAAAACCATTTTTTATTCTATTTTATAAATCTAAACCTATTTGTTAAACCACAATATATTGAATAGGGTCATGGTAAAAAATTGTAATAATAAAATAGATAATCAAGTAATAAAACAAGTAGTTCAGAACATTTTAATATTAATAAAAATGATAAATAATACTTATTTCACTAAATTCATTTCTGCTATATTTACAAAATTATTTTTCTCTCTCCAAGGTAAAAGTATAAATTATTCTTTTAATTCAGTGGTAATTTGAAATATGATTCTAGTAAAGAGTTTACTTTGGTGTTATACAAATTTGTTCTCACAATTATTGCATAACTTACTTGGTGCCTTTTCATAATATAATGCTGATTTATTTTTCTGTCACATTGTACACGTTATTCAAAAATTATTTAATCCAAAGACTTATCTAAATTTTTTCTTGATCAAATGGTAATAATCTATGTCTCCCCCTTGATCAGATTAATTTGAGCATGGAAAATTTTTAGCCAACCAATTCCATGATTTTAGGCTCTGTTTTGCCATCTTAGACAATATGGCAACTGGCAAGTTCATAGCTTCTCGGAACCTGTTTCCTCATTTATAAAATATGGAGAATTATGCTACCTATGTTCCACATAAAAAGTACTTAGTTCAATGTTTGGTGTACAGTAAAAGTTTGATAAATGCTTCTTGTTATAATTATACAATTTCTAGATGCATAGATTGGAAATGATATTACATGTCCATTAGTTTAAGTCTTGAGTTTTAGTGAGGAAAAAAATCAAGGCAAAGTAGATGAGGTGACTTGATGAAGATCCTTTAGCTAGTTAGTGACATCGTGACAACTGGAATCATGTCATCTGACTCCTGTCCAACGTTCTGTTCTCTTCTGGCTATGCCATTTCCCCCCAAAGCACCTTTTTATATTTCCATATTTATCTATATTGTCTACATGAACTGAAAAATATTAACTCATCTAATAAAAATAATTATGCAGATTTCATAGTTTTCATCAAAGACTATGAAAATATCTAATTAACCTGACTTCGCAGAAGCTATGGTCTAAAAGGGGATCTTATTTGGTCATTAGTACCTTGCCCTTCATAGCTGTTTTAGCCATACTAAACTTTACCCCACACCCTTGCTCATATTTCTAGAGTCTATAATGTTCTTCTCCACTGGTCCAAAAGGAAAACAAAACTTAGGTTTCAAGGTACAGTTCAAAGGCCTGTTTTTGTAACCCTTTCTGACACTCTTTTCCCCTAAATTTAGTAGTCTCTTATTTATCATGTTGATTGCACTTTCATAAATGTATTGTATTTGAGTATCATACTATATTTGTCATATTTTTATTTTATTTTTTATTTTTTGCTTCACTCTAGAATAAAGGGACTTATTATTAGAAAAATAAGCAAAAGGAAAGTTAAAAATTTCTCAAATTAAAAGTTTAGGATATCCGAAGCTGGAATTCCTTGTGACTTCACAGCCTACAGAGAGGCAGATACTTTTGTATTATCTGTAACTATGTCTGTTTTGCACCAAATTGTTAAAAGTTAAAATGTCAGATGTGTTGGTATTTGAAGGCAAATGTCAGGCTTCTGGGGGAACTATACTGGAATTAATTGTCATTAAAGCTTTTTCAGTTGGTATGTAGTAACTTGCATCACAGGTAAAATCTGAACTAAGAGAAGAAATTTTTTAAAAAAATTAAGTCAGAAATATCTAGAATGCTTGTCCTTGTTTTACAGTGGCTGTGTGGAGTGGAGTGAACGTGGCAGGTGTTTCTCTCCAGGAATTGAATCCAGAAATGGGAACAGAAAATGATAGTGAAAATTGGAAGGAAGTGCATAAGATGGTGGTTGAGAGGTAAGTGCAAAGGAACTTAATTTTAGATTATTAATTTCATCTTTACTTAGGTACAGTTATAACGAATTTCATAACTGTCTGCTCAGATAAACACTTAATGTAGTAATTATGCAGCTGTTGTATTTTGAAATCATTGAGACTGATTTAGACTGGTCAAACTTGTTATGCCCGTTTCCCTAGGGAAAGTAAATATTTTCTCTCAAGGGAAAGTCTACTGTAGAGGTAACAAGAGGAAAACAAATAAGGTTGATTTATCTGAAAGGTAAACTTAGATACTATTGGTCTCCTAATTGCCTAAAATAAACACTTGCTGATAATTACTAACAATGTCTAAGGTGTTCTTTATTTACTGTTCCTCACTCAAGTAAAGATGTCTCCCCACCATATATATATATATGAAAGAGAAAAAGTGATGACAATATCTTGACTGACAATTTCCTGAACACAAGTTGTACATCTTAAAACCCACAAAAGCATTGGTACTTGAGAAGTAGCAATATGTGTGTGTGTGTGTGTGTGTGTGTGTGTGTGTGTATTTTTTTATCTTTTTTTGAAGCTGTCTTTTTTTGTTACCACCCACATTCTCTTTCTATGAACTTCATGATTATCATAATATAAGATGCCATTTTGTACTAAAGACTATGGGCTTGGATTCAAATTATGGCACTGACATGTACTAGCTATATAGTCTTAGGAAGTCATTTAACCTTTAAGATGAATCTCAGTTTTCTCCTCTGCAAAGTCACATAGAAACAGACTTATTGTTAAAATTTAGTAAAAGCACACACACATGCACTCACATATCATTGATAAACATTCAGCAAGTGTTATTATTAGTTGCAGAGAATTTTTGTAACAAGACAAACTGATGTTCCAAATATGGAACCGCTTGGTTTAGTTCAAGTTTAATAATTTGATTTTTTTTCAGGAATTTGATCTGTATGTCGAGAAAAAGAATCTTTCAGAAGTTGAAAGGGTCTTTAGAATCTCAATGAACATAATCTCTTTGTTTTACAAATGAGAAAGTTAGGGCTTGCCAGGTAATATACTTGCCCAGTGTCTTCTAGTCAGGGGTAGATTTATTAAATTTGAATTTCCTGATACTCACTTAAAGCTTCTTCTGCTACTTCTCAAGTACCAATGCTTTTGTGGGTTTTGAGATGTACTATTTGTGCTCAGGAAATTACCAGGCAAGATATTGTCATCACTTTTTCTCTTTTGTTAATTGATCATAATAGTTTAGGTAACAGTGACAAGTGGGACCTCATATTTAAGATATATTTTGTACTTTTACTTTCATTGTTTTCTAACTTCATTAAAATATTTGAAACTATGAATGTTACATTGGTTAGAACAATGTACATTTTTACCACTGTGACTTCACAAATACTCACTTTTACGATAAGCTCTTTATAGTTGTCAAAACATTTATGTAGTGCCTACTATGTGATGCTTATAGTTTTAAGCATTTTACATATATATTAACTAATTTAACACTCATAACACACTTATGAAATAGATTAAAAGTGTATCACCATCTTAAAGAAGATGACACTGAGAAAGAAAGGTTAGATAGTTTGCTCAAAAGTATAGCTAGTAAAAAAATGAACAGTAATCAAACTCAGGGAGTAATCAAACTGGTTTCAGTAACTGTTGAGTCTAATTTCAGTGATCTCTTATGGTTTTTTTAAGTGCTTATGAAGTCATCAAACTAAAGGGATATACCAACTGGGCTATTGGATTAAGTGTAGCTGATCTAATTGAATCTATGTTGAAAAATCTATCCAGGATCCATCCAGTCTCAACAATGGTGAAGGTAAGACAGACTACTACAAAAGACAAAATTTCTACTATGATAATCTATAAGTAGATTAATTTAAAGAAGGACCAAGATAATATAATAACTCACAGTAACTTCTGTTATCACAAAAGTTTTACGTCAACTTGCTTTTTTTCCAGTAGAAATCCAGGACAACAAGAGCACAAAACTTATGAAAACTAAGACACTAAATGCATATTTATAATTCTTCCTCATATAGTGTGGCAATGTGAATATTGACTCAGACTAACTCAGCACATTCTTAAAGTATATAATCATTTGAATACAGATAATAGAGTATCATGTAAAGTTCTACTAAACTATAGATTGCCTTTCATGTAGCACTTGGTACCTTCACAAATTTAGTTTAATTTAAAAGCTGTGGAGCAAACAAACAAAACAGTTACATAGAAATTGATTTTTTTTTTAATCAAAACAAAAACTGTACTAAATACTGTAAGAAAACTGACTCATTTTTTATATGTCAGTGTCAGGGATTAAAGAAAGTAAAGGAAGAATGCAGTAGATTTAAAGAAATATGCAGAAGACATAAATATAGAAGTATTTTGGGGTAAAACATAGTGTCAAGTGTTTTAAAATATTGTAGAAAAGTTTTAAAAAGCAAATGTGGTAAAAATTGGGTAATTATCATTAGCTAGGTGTGGTAGCATGCTCCTGTAGTTCCAGCTACTTGAAAGGCTGAGGCCAGAAGGATCACCAGAGCCCAGCAGATTGACACTGGGGTGGCCTTGAGTGTGCCGCTGCACTCCATCCTGGGTGACAGAGTGAGACTCCAATTCAAAAAATAATAATAATAATGGGGGTAATTACTGAATCTTAGAATGCATATATAAGAATTTGTTTGTTTTATTTACTTTTTGTATGTTCAAAAATTTCCAAAATTAAAAGTTTTAAAAATTATATTAAAGTAACTTATTTAATGTAACTGAATAATTTGATTAGTTATATTGTTAAGTTGACCCTGTGAATGAATTACCTATACAAACTGGCAAAGTGTTTTAGAAATTATATTACTTTTTAGCAGGCCTACAGTGTTCCAGGAAACTTGCTTTCTAAGGATCTCTACTATTACTCGGGACCTTGTAGGTTTGGTACCACCTGAAATTCCTTTCTTAACTAAACATCTTCAAGAAATGTAAGGTAGCCAGGCTCGGTGGCTCAGCCTGTAATCCCGCGCCTTTGGGAGGCTGAGGTGAGTGGATTGCCTGAGCCCGCGGGTTCAAGACCCGCCCGGGCAACTTGGCGAGACCTTATCTCTACAATAAATCAAAATTAGCCGGGTGTGGTAGCGCGCACCTGTAGTTCCAGGTACTCGGAAGGCTGAGGCGGAAGGATCGCTGGAGCCCAGCAGGTCGAGGCTGCGGTGGCCGGGAGTGGCCACTGCACTTCAGTCTGGGTGACAGAGTGAGACTCCAATTCAAAAAAAAAAAAAAGAAATATAAGATTTCATGTAAAGTACTCTAGTAAGAATCACAGTTGAAAGCAATTTAATTTGATGACTCATACATCAAATTTTTCTAAAGTATATCTAAGAGTGAAGTTTAATAAAATATGAATTTAATAAAGTTGAATAAAATACTACTTTCTTAGAAATATCTAGTTTTATCATAGTTTATGTTTGTATAGCATATATATAAAACCTAATTCAAAACCTTAAGTATTGGGGAATTATGGACCTGTAAATTAGTTTAGAGAATGAATTTGTACATATCAAATTTTCTACAATTCTTTCTGTTCTGACTAGGCCTTCTGATTGTTCTTGGTTGTGGTTTCATGTCTTAATTGCAGTGCTTTTGTTCTGGCAGGGTATGTATGGCATTGAGAATGAAGTCTTCCTGAGCCTTCCCTGTATCCTCAATGCTCGGGGATTAACAAGTGTTATTAACCAGAAGCTAAAGGATGATGAGGTTGCTCAGCTCAAGAAAAGTGCAGATACACTGTGGGACATCCAGAAGGACCTAAAAGACCTGTGACTATGTAGCTCGAAGTTGTAGAAATTTAAAGATTACAATATGATTAACTCTAAGCCTTCAGTTTTCATCCATGTATGTGGATCACAGTTGCTTTTCTCTTCCTTAATATGTGAATTTGGGCTTATAGAATCAAAGCTCATGCTTGGTTTAATGCTTGAAATATATGAGCCCTTGAACAAATAAAATTAACTTTAGTAGTGTGTTTCTTTGTCTGGGATTCCTTTTTTTTTAATGGTTTTTGAAAGTTTTTGATCAGTCTTTCAAATAATTCTTCCCACACATCATAAATAGCCCACAATTCCAGCACCATTTATACTTCATCTTCTATATGCCTTCTCCAAGGCAGGACAAAAAGTTTGTTACATGTGCCATGATTAGGTTGTTGTCTTTGTTTTCCTGAGAATACGGTTTCCATCTTAAGGTTACAACTGAAGAAGTTGTAATGGATATCAATGCATATAACATTTATCGGGAAGTCAGTTTTAATTCTCTAAAAGGAAGAATCTTTAAAACAGAAACTTCTATTTGATAGTGATCAAGTCTGGACTGAAATACCCAGATCCAGGCTACTTGAAGATAGTATGCTAAGGGAATTTAGAGGAGTACTTAAGGCAGACTTCCTTTAACAGAGTTTTCAATTTACATGTAATGTGTAGGAGTCAATTTAGGTAGTATTAAAAGCAAGTTCTTTGGTATCACATACTTGTAAACCTGAGTTTTGAATGCTGGCTCTATCATTGATTAACTGTGATCTTGGGCAAGTTAACTACTAAGCCACTCCTAAGTCTCAGTTTCCTCACCTATGAAACAGCGATAATAATGACACCTCTTCAGAATAAGTTGTATAAATTAAATGAGGAAGTTATGTAAAACTCTTAGCATTACAGATAATTTCAAGTGTAACAAAGAGAAAACTCCTGAAAGAAAGAAAAAAAAAACTCTTAGCACTAGGTCATGACAACAGGCTACACTTTAGTAGTGCTTACTGTTTCAAGTGCTTCGCAGACATTAACTCATTTAAATCATCCCAACTATCCTATTAGGTAGTGTTTCTTAACTTTAGCACCATTTTTTGGGCTGGATGATTCTGTCTCCTGAGGGGCTGCACTGTATTGTAGGGTGTTTCGCAGCATTCCTGACATCTAGCCAATAGATGCCAGTAACATCTCTTACCACAGTGTGTAACAAAAAATGTTTGCAGACATTGGCAAATGTCCCCTGAGGGTCAAAATCATCCCTGATGAGATCTGCTGCTCTATATTTTATTCCCACTTACAAAGGAGGAAACTAAGACATGAAGAAGCACACAGGTCACAGCCACTAAATAGCAGAGCCAAGATTCAACCCAGGCATTATAGTTTCTAAATCCCCACTCTTAAGCACAGGGTACTACTATGCAGCAGAAACACTTTGTCACATTTTAATCTTTTTAGAGTAACAGTGAAATTTTTTATTTAATGCTCCAGCATATTCTGAGAATATTATTTTGTATTGCAGAAAGAAAGACTAAGTTACTAAATTCCCTTTTCATACTACATTTCCAAAATTACTCATCTGTCAGCATGATGTTCACATGTAAATGTAAGGAGGGAGGCTATTTTGATTTAATTTATGCCTCTAGTTCACTGCTCCAGTTTTTATGTGAATGCTGAATTTACGGTAAGCCAGTGGTTTCCAAGGTTGAATTTCATGGACCAGTTCAAAATTGTTTAAACTATTTGGAATGGGGCATAGGTGCATGTTTGCCAGCTTTTTATTTTGCCAAATAAGGACATGGAGGGGGGAAAAAAAGACCATATTTTCTAACCATCAAACAAAAGAGTAGACACTTGAATGCCAAAAAATGGGAAGATCATAATCTCAAATTTATCAGCTGTCCTGAATCATGGGCAGAAAGCCAAGCCCAGGGAATGGCAGAACCAAGAGCTGGAAGAAAGCTGAGTCCTTAGTTCTTATGAGGCTGCTATACCAGGTATTGACTGTCTGCTTTCAAATTACTTTTATATTAGGAGGAAATGATCTTCTATCACTGTTATTTTTGGGGATCTGTCTGATTAGTTAATTCCAAGTGATACACTAAAACTTCATTGGGAGTATCCAACTATAAGGCAAAGTAACCATTAGCAGGTAACTTTTCATTTAATTGAGTAGATAACATGAATGATAAATGGCAAGGCAAGGTGCTACAAAATCAAGACAAAACTTGATTTTAACTTGTAAAGTTGAAACATAATCAGTTGGAGCTCTTTATTTTCTTATTCTCGGGGGAGACATGGAAAATGGATTGCCAACATTCCCTAGGAATAGAGTAAGTGCCCAGTAGGACCTAACTAATCACTACATGATTCAGAAATTCCAAAAGTCAATATCCAGAATGTAAGAACTATGTACTGAGACTGACACAGAGATAGTTTATCCATACAGGTACTTTTATCTCATTTTTTTTTTTTTAGAATGAGAAGTATTTTTTACCCATGCTATTTTACAGAAAAGAAACTGAAGCCCAACTACTTTTGTGGATCGATTGATTAGTATTCTTTCAAGTGGCTAAAATCAAAAAAAGGAGGGTGGAATTTATTGGTGCAATGAACTGAAAAGCCTGAAAGTGTAACTGACATTAAGCAAGACCCTGTTCAAGGACAAAAATAAGTCATCAAAATTATGCAGTTTTTCTCCAACTCTGTTTAACTCTTCTTTCCTCTGAGTGTTTATTTAATTTCCAGATTCTATGTGGTAGCAAATTGTCTATAGCAACTGCAGTCTTATCTTTTCTCTTATTCAAGTCTAATAGAAAACTATAGTCACTGCTTTGCTAGAAACTCCAGAAACTATCTTGCTGAGTCTTACTGGCTCTGACTAAATAAAATATACATCTCTGAACCTATCTCAATGGCTAGGGATATGCCAGACTCTCATTGATTGATGACTTGGTTTTCCTGGAACAAAAGCCTATGAATTGAGAGTGATGGAAAGAACGGGTCCCAGAGGAAACACAAAGTTCTGTTTCCTGATGTTGAGGGAAATAGATCCTGGGTGATTTTTTAAAAAGTCATCTCTTATGGCCAAGCTGGAACCAGAATTTTCAAATCCTGACACCCAATCCATAATCCTTTTCACTGCGTAGTATTAATGTCTCCCAACAGTTATATAATACATGCTTTCAGTTATATCTGAATTCTTAGTAAAATTTTTCTTTTCTTTTTTTTTTTTTTTTAAGTCCTAGTACAATTCTTTTAAGGGGTAACCTTGCCTTTTCCATTCTAGTATCTGACTTAATCTGATTCCTGTTATTACTGGAGATCACACATAGAAATACTAGTCATTGCATTAGAAAACTGAGAGATGAGTGGAAAGCAAAAATTCTTACCTACTTTTTGGAGAAAACATGTCTATCTGAACAAAATTAAGCTGATGATTTTTAGAGGAAACCATAATCTACTAAATTAACCAATAAACAAATGGTTATTGTGTGATTAGTATAAATAACTCTTCTAGTTGCTATTGTGGAAAGATAGCAGACGTAACTCATACCTTTAGGGAAACAAAACACATGCATATGTAGTAGCATGATATTTGCATATTTAATGTAGTAGACAGATCACTACACTTGTGCCCAAATGTTACGCTTCCAGAGTCATAGCTCTTTTTCTCCAAATCCATGTGATCACAGTGGGAGTTCTTTACTTTAAAATGCAGTACATAAGGATATAAATGAAATGATATTTAGGAAATGACTTTATAAACTGTCAAGCGCTACACATGAACATTAGTATCATAAAAACAGTACAGTAGTAAAATCCCAATATCATAATAGTTCTGAAAAGTAAATCTTTGTGGAACAAAAGTCACTTTATGAAGACAATTTGGAAAATAAGATTGAACGAAGTGGAGAGGATTATAAATAACCCAACTGAGTGACTGGAAAAAAATGTAGTATATATGCCTCATATTCTAAATAAGGACAAATTTAAATAGATCAAGGATTTAAATGTAGAAATTTTAAGAAAGCCATAAAAATTCTAAAAGAAAATACAGTAAATTATTTCATTACCTTGAGGTTAGGAGGTCCTTTCTAAGAAATCTAGAGTCATTTTTTAAAAAGACTTGTTTAACTCAATCACACACACACACAGACTGTCTGCCTGGAAACACAACATAAGCAAAGTCAAAAGACAAAAATAAACAGGGAGAAATACCAACTCATATCTCAGGCAAAGGGTGAATCCACCTGTTGTGTAAATAAATAATTATTAGATTGATTGTTTAATGGCAGGTTAAGAAATCAAAGAACTATGTACAGATGTTCATTAAAAATGAAGCAAATTGATATTAAATACACAAAAAATTCTTAACTACATGAAATATTTTTAATTGCATTCTTAAGAAATTCAAATTAAAAGCATATTCTGAGATACCATTTTTCACTAAAAAGAACAGGAAAAATTCATGTTTGATAGCACCCTCTATTATCTGTGTGGTAGTAGAATTCATACATTCTTGGAAAGAAAATGGATTGGTATAACCCTTATTGATGGCAAGTTTGCAATATCTATCAAAATGCAAAAGCATATGCCTTTTGACTCGGAGGTTCCATGTGAGGTAATTAATCCTATATACTAGCGCAAGAACAATATTATGCATGTTTCGCTTTATTCAGGCTGCTTGTTTATAATAGCAAAAAACAGTCAACAACTGAAATGTCTGTCTCTAGAGGACTGTTAAGTAAGGTATATCTATTCATTCAATGACATACTGCTCCATCATAAAAAAGAATGACTATGCTTTTATATATCATTACAGAAAGATGTACTGACAAGTGAAAAGAGTAGCATGCAGAAAAATAAAGGGAGGAAAAGACTATATTTTATATTTTGTTGTACATACAATAAGAAACTGTAAAAAGCCTATGGACTTCGGTTAACCTTAAGGGTTTTTTTTTTTGTTTGTTTTTGAGTTGGAGTCTCACTCTGTCACCCAGACTGGAGTGCAGTGGCGGCTCCCGGCCACTGCAGCCTCCACCTGCTGGGCTCCGGCGATCCTTCCGCCTCAGCCTTCTGAGTAGCCGGAATTACAGGCATGTGCTACCATGCCCGGCTGATTTTTTGATTTATTGTAGAGATGAGGTCTCGCCAAGTTGCCCAGGCGGGTCTCGAACCCATGGGCTCAGGCAATCCACTCACCTCAGCCTCCCAAAGTGCGGGACTATAGGCTGAGCCACCGAGCCCGGCTTAACCTTGAGTTAAGGAGGCAGTGGTTGGAGGGAGAGAGCATGGTGTGACCTGGATGGAAGAAATAGAACATTTTAGGGTATGATTTTTATACTCCACGGCCTTGGGACAAGGCAAGCATATTGCTTATTACATTTTTGATTTAAAAAAATGTTAAGATTCCTTTCAAATTCAAAAATTATAACAAGGACATAAAAATATTCAGAAGTTCTGAAAGATTAATTTTGATTCTGTGTTTTATTTTTTTAGCCTCCTACACTATGAAAACTATTATAAAAACTATACACTTTTAGGAAGTATCCTTTACAAACATTCTGAATATTCAGGTGATGATTTTTTTTTGTCAATGTCCTTGTATAGATCAGAAAGCATTCATTATGATAAGTTATTCTGGCTCTCTTTTCAAGCCCTTGGAACAGGTTATTTCTGTATAGATATTATGCTTCAAGATAATCTGAGTTGGCATTAGACATATGTTTCTTTACTTCTAAATTATTAGCTTGAAGTCCATAGAAGTTAATGATGGAAAAACGACCATTCTCTTTAAGTATCCTATATTAATTTATCTGTGCCCAGATAATAAAGGACAGACTTTACAACATCAAAATCAATAGATTTAATTGAGTGACACAGAGGAAAAGCAATTTTTTTGCATCCTTAGAAGACAGATTTAGTTAAATTTGTTTTGAAACAGCCAAGATATTTCATTACAAGGGATAAGAGAAGAGTAGTTATATTGGTGATAAGATTATTCTAAGATGAATCTCGGTTGGAGTAAAAACAACTTTCTAAGAAATGAAAACCCTAATGTGTAGAAGGGTTAAATAATACAGAACGTTTTTCTCTCAACAGAAAAAAACACTACCAACAAAAAACCCATGTCAATCAAAAGGTGATGACAACCCACTTCCCAGGTTATCTCTTGTTTGTTCTACTGAAGAGGTATTTGGCTGCCTGAATCACAAAACAGTGATGGTTGCCGGGCAAGTTCTCTAAGTAGAAAGGAACTCGATGCCTGCCTGGAAATTTTGACTCCCACCTGACTCCAAGCAGCTGATGCTTTCAATTCATGCTGATGATATGAATGGTCATTTCTAATCAGCTAAATAATTCTTAGAACAATGTACAGGATATTTTTAACAGTGACAAAAATAACATGTAGATTAACCAAGGACTTTGCAAGGAGACATTGCCAACTGCTTACTTAAAATTTAAACATTTATTAGACTTTGTTTTTATCCCTAATATTAGTGAGTAGTGATGGGAGAGAAGGTTGCTGGGACAGTGCTTGACACAGCAGGCTTTTTTCCTTTTGAGTTGGAGTCTCACTCTGTCGCCCAGACTGGAGTGCAGTAGCTGTTCCCGGCCACCGCAGTCTCGACCTGCTGGGCTCCAGCAATTCTTCCGCCTCAGCCTTCCAAATATCTGGAACTACAGGCGTGTACTACCATGCCCAGCTAATTTTTGATTTATTGTAGAGATGAGGTCTCGCCAAGTTGCCCAGGTGGATCTCGAACCCGTGGCTCAGGCAAGCCACTCACCTCAGCCTCCCAAAGCACGGGATTTCAGGCTGAGCCACTGAGCCCGGCTGACACAGCAAGCTTTTTATGAATATTGGTTCATTTATATATTTGCAGAACATATTTTGATATGTAAAAAGTTATATTAAACCTAAATTATATTTAGGTAATATCCATATAGCTATGTAGAAAAAGGTATGTTAATACTGAATATTTTGTAAGCTCAATAAGGTATTTACATAGCACCTTAAAATTAGATGTCTTATAAATACTTTTCTCATCTGTCTCATTCTGTAAAATAAATAGTAAGGTCACTTGAATTCTAATAATAAAAAGGTATTTGGGCACCCAAAACCTTGTTAAAGATAAAAACTGAATCCCCTGAGAATTTTATTTTGTATTAGTTTGTGAGCATGAGACTGAAATAAGAGAAAAGATATCCTGTTTTACATGGACTAATAGAAAACTTGGGACAAATTTTGAGACCGATTCATACTGTAAGGAGTTTTGACTAAGTTAGTATCCAGTTTTAACCTTATTTATGGATATGTTTTTGTTTGTTTGTTCGTTTTATGGTTGAGCTGTTTGAGTTGCCTGCAGGTTTTTTTTTTTTTTAAGATGTGGAGTCCAATTCATGGTTAGGTATACAAATGTTCATTATGTAGGTACCCTTGTTGATGAGGTGTGCCCCTCCCTCCCCTGGCAGATTCCCACTATGGATATGTTTTATCTCCGTTCTTGTTATTCTTTTTTTTTTAACCCTGCTTTGAATTATGCTACCTTCTCACTATTCTATGAATAGTTGTAGGTTGTTTGAAATATTATCTAAAAAATGTAGACTGTAAGTAAACAAAACTACACAAAAAGCGGCATCAAGCAAAACCTCCAGACTTTTGATGAGTGTTATGGTCCAAACACTATGCTGGGAGCTGAAACTGAAACATGAAACAGCACAATTCCACTTGGTATAGAGAAGAAACAGATGCAAACACAGAAAATTATTATAAAATGAAGTATGACAAATGTAGTCATCGATATACACAGGACATTAAAGGAGAATTAAGGAGAAATATCTAACATGACATATGAGGGTGGTGCTTAAGAAATCCTTGGTATAGATGACACTTGATTAAGTCCTAGAGGATGAGAGTAGAGTTGGCCAGATACAGAAGGAGCAACAGAAAGACTATTTCTGGCAGAAGGGACAATATCAACATAGGAGTGAAGCAGATCACAGCATGGTGTGGGGCTTTGATGTCACTGGAACATCTGGTTTTGGTTCTGAGAGTTAAATGATGAGGCTGGAGCAGGTGGTAGGGGTCAAATTCCATAGAGATTATCCACTAAACAAAGTTGTGGTGGTGCAACAATGCATGCGGGCACCTCAAAAGCTAGATGCATTGGCATGCATCAGTGGCCCCAGCTACTAAGGAGGCTGAGGCCGGAGGATTGCTTGGGGCCAGGAATTTAAGACAACCTGGGCAACATACTCTCATCTCTAAAAAAATAAAATTAGACTACTTGAATAATTATGATTTTTCAGGTCTACTAGATTTCTGAATAATGTACTTATAGTAAAGTCTTAAAAAGATATTTATTAACATATGCATTTAATTATGAAATATAAATAATATCTACCCTCCTGTTCCTCAATTATTTAACCTGAGAATTGACTACTATAATACTATTTTATATGGAGATACTTGACTCAAGAAAGAAATGCATCAGTTCCAGAAAAAAAGGGATTTCCCTGGGAAGACAGAACTCTTGGTCCTAATAGTATCTGCAGCTCTCTTACTTGCTAGTGAGAGAGGAGGTAGCTAGAGAATAGCTAGGCAGATAGACAGAGCTGGTGACCAGTAACAAAATAACAAACTTCCTGCAGGTCTCTCAGAATGAAACACTTCAAAGGTAAACAAGCTCCCCACAAGCCCCACAGGATAGAGAAAAAACACTGAAGGCTGGAATTGGGAAACAAGCCAATCAGCTCACTGCTAAGTGCTCACCAATCAGCTCACTATTAGGCCCCTTCCTCCAGCTGTTTGGCACTTACTACCGAGCAATCAGCACTGCTAGTGCTAACAGATCAGCTCACAGCTAGTACTAGCCAATCAGCTCTGTTTCAGGGCTATATAAGCACCAGGTTTCAGCTCCTGAGGCCTCATCCCATTGTGAGAGCCTTTATATCTTCTCAATAAATCCTGGTTTCTCACCTCTGGCCTCTGTGACCCTCATTCCTCCTGGACACTAGAAGAGCTGCTGAAGATTGTTGGAGCTGCTGAAGAGCCATGCACCCCACAAGCTGGGTTGCCAGACAATGGAGCCGGCTGAACCAGGAGAGTTGTTGGCAGAAAACAAGACTCCATAGCTAAGACACTTCTCAGGTGCTGGCGTGCCAACCCACCAAACCAGCAACACCCTCGGGACTTGGCTTGCCAGACCATAGTGCTGACACTCTGTAGGGCTCGGCTTGTCGACCCATTGAGCTGACACTCTTGCAGCCCAGTCGACCAGAGGAGAATCTGTATCACTAAGAGGTGGGTGAGAAAGCCAGGAATGCATCTCTGCATTGTCCTCTTCCTTTCTTTCCCCCCTCCTTCTCTCAATCCTTTCCAAATATTCTCTTTTCCCTATAAGAAAAAAAACATTATTTTTGAACTGTGACATTTCAACATTTTACGCGTGCTTGATGATTTAAACTTGCATGATTTTGCTTTCAAATACCTAAATATAAAGAATTATCCCATGGGCCCCAGAAACACACTTACGCATTGTTAATGTTGACTGAGTGCTGGGCAATATGATGGGTGCCAGAGAAAGAATGGAAAGCAAGGAGACATGAAACCCAGTAGGGAAAGAGACACTAGCCAAATAACCAACTTATAATTACAAATTGTAGTAGGTTTATGAGGGGAAATTGCACAGTGCTAATAAGAACCTTTAATAGATAAACCTGCCCTGCTTTGGGGAACCACAGAAGACTTCACTCTGGAAGAGTTATGTTTGATCTGAAGATGGAAAAGTGAAAGAGCATTCAAAGCAAAATGCACAGCATGTGCAAACAGTATGGAGTGTAAAGAAACTGAAAGAAAGCCAGTGTGATTGGTGTCAGAGTGGGGGAAAGGGAAGAGTAAAGAGGAAGCTGCAGATGTAAACAGATGCTGTTTTCTGTAAGATCTTGTAAGCCAGGTAGAAAGGCCTTAATCCTTAGTTTAAGATAATTTAATTTTCAGCCTAAATTTTTTGGGTATTTTGAGTTTGAGTATGATTTGATTAGATTTGCATTTCAAAAAGCACTTGAATTGTCTGGTGGCAAGAGCAGATCCATGGAAACTATGGAAACCACTGCCCAGGTCAGGCAAGAGATGACTGTAAATTAGCAAGGGCAATAGTGGTGAAGAAGTAGAGAAGCAAGGAAATTCTGGAAATCTTTATGAGACTAACTTGGTAAGACTTAAGTAAAACAAGCAGCGGTCAGGCCACAGTGGTTAGTAGTTCAGTCTCTAGAATCAGACTGCATGATGTAAATTATGATTCAGATCTTTGTTGGCTGTGTGACTTTGAGCCAGTCTATCAACCTCAGCTTGGGTTTGTCCTGTGAAATGGGCATAATATTGGTATTTCCCTCCCAGGGTTGTTGTGAGGAGTAACTACTAGACACAAAGCACCTACTACATTACTTGGCACATGTGAGTGCTCCAGAAATGTTAGATTGGATATGGAGAATGTAGAAGAAGGAGCCAAGGGGGACTCTCAGAAATGAAATCTATTATATTAAAACATGTCTGAAATTAAGTGAAAATTAATCTCTCTCTTTCATTTCTTCTTTTTCTTTCTTCTTTTTTTTTTGAGTCAGGGTCAGGCTGGGGACACAGCTCACTGCAGCCTTGAACTCATGAACTCAGGCACTCCTTCCACCTCAGCCTCTGAGTAGCTGGTACTACAGGCACACACCCCCTGCCTTGCTTTCCTCCTCCTCCTTCTTTCTTCTTCCTTCTTCCTTCTTCCTCCTTCCCCTCCCCTTTTTCTTCTAATATTTTGTAGAGATGAGGTCTTGCTATGTTTCCTAGGCTGGTCTCGAACTTCTGGGCTCAATCAATCCTCTTGTCTCAGCCTCCCAAAGTGCTGGGATTACAAGTGTGAGGCACTGCACCCAGCCTAGAATGAATCTTTTAAGACAACAAAATTGTTACACTCTAAACTAGCCATGGCCTATAGGAAGGGATTGTGTTCTTGAGAAATGGAATAATTTTTTTTTTCAGATCAGTCTCAGAATGAGAAAATTATTGTCCTTTCAAAACCTGATTCAAAACAAAAGAACACCTGTTCTGTCAAGTAATGCTGAACAACAAAGAGCAAAAATCACAAGGAGCAGCCCAGATTTCAAAGAGCACATTTATTAAAATGGCATTAGAAGCTGTTCCTTGGATGATAAGGAATTAGCAGCAAGCTCTTTAGAAAGCTGTTGAGACACACTCATTCATTCTTTTTGCAAGTATTTGTAAAGTGCATACAGTTTGTCCGGCCATTTGCTAGATGCAGAAATATCAAGTGATCAAGAGAGACAGAGTTCCTATTTGCTTAAGAATTAGACAGGGAGATTGATGTTAAAAACAAAGCCCAAGAAATTAGTTAAAATAAAACTATATGAAATTAACAAATTGGAAAAAATGAATAGAATTGATAAAGTAAAAATAAGAGAAAACTCACTAAACATGATAAAAACTGTTTCAGAAGTCAATAGCACAAATTATATTAAAATATTACTGCAAAAAACAGTCAAAGCCAGGAATTTTTGATGAATGTTTGCTATTATTATCTGGCAATGTTTTACTTATTCTAGTTGTTACTATCAATTGAAAATAAAATGTGTTCTAAATATTGAAAGATAATTATTTTTAGTTGATTGCCTACCTTAAAAAATCCAAGAAACACTATTGAAAACTGATGGTAGATTAGATAATTATGCAAACATCAACAGCTTTTTTTTTTACAACAGAAACTCAAAATTGAAATTAAAATTTATTGTATTTTACATACTGCACTAATGCAAAAAGCTATAACATAGCTATGAATAAATTAAATAAGAAAAGTAAAATCTTATATAAAAAGAACAAAGTTTACTAATAAAAAGACTAAAATAAATATATATTTTAGATTCCTGGGTAGACTTAATATCATAAAGACATTCGTCCTTCTCAGGATAAAATCGCTTGAATTTCAAGGCAGAATTTGAATGAATAGATGCTTCCATAAAAATTTTAAGCCGGGCTTGGCGGCTCAGCCTGTTATTCCGCGCCTTGGGAGGCTGAGGTGAATGAATTGCCTGAGCCCGAGGATTTGAGACCCACCTGGGCAACTTGGCGAGACCTCATCTCTACAATAAATCAAAAAAATTAGCCGGGTGTGGTAGCGTGCGCCTGTAGTTTCAGCTACTTGGAAGGCCGAGGTGGAAGGATCGCTGGAGGTCAGCAGGTAGAGGCTGCATACAATCTGGGCGACAGAGTGAGATTCCAACTCAAAAAAAAAAAAAAAAAAAAAATTAAAAACCATTTTTCATAATTTGTAAAATTCACTCAGTTTCAAATGTGTGGATTTTTTTTCTCTTATAAAAGTATGTTGATATTTTCAGATTCCTAATTATATGGTTTGATAAAAAATAATCTTTAAAAATTACTTTCAAGGTATTTTTCTATTTTTCCACAAGTACCATGAAAACAGTATGATCCAATCCTTTGCTAACCAGTAGCAAAGGTGATACAATAAAAACTTTCAGAACAAATGGTATTTTTGAATTTCTTATTGAGAAGTTCATTTGGCCTAGAATTTAAGGACTCATAACATCAGGTGTTAGTTCTATTTCATTAGCCTAGTGTCTACATGTATTTGTTCATCTTTCCCCTGAAGGTAAGAACTGCCAGGTTAATTGCCAAATAGATAATAAATTGTGTTTAATTTTAATTATTCCAGGTAATTTTAGCAGAGACTGAATACTTTATATCCTGAATGTCCATTATCTGAGAAGTATCTGCTTACACAGAAGCTCATTTATCTTTTTGACTGGTTCAGCCTCAGGAATATGCTGAACCAATAAAATATATAACATATAAAAATTACTTTTTTAGCTAATTATGACATTTACATCTTATACAATATATATTTTATATTTGCATCTTGTAAAATATCAGATTATTGGGAAGATATATTTACAAAATACAAGATTATTTGGAAAACTGAAGTCAAGGTTCTGAATCAATTCTGTTCACATTCCTTGGATGAAAATTAATTACATATCTGCACCTAGAATCCAGAAAGCTGGGAAATGTGTTCTCCAGCCAGGTGGCCGTGTTTCCAGGGTGAGTGCAAAACCTGTTTAGTACACAATCTAAAAAGTAAGCATTTAAACGGTTTACCTTTATTCATTAAATACACTGATTTTTATTAGCAAAAGCTAAAGTTTTAAAATATCAAGTCTAAAAAAATAGGAAAACCCTTCTTTTTTCTTACCCTAACAATGTTAACATGCTTAATGGAAAATAGAGCAACACTACCTTCATCATTAGTTAATTCATTATTGATTGATTCATTATTGATTGATTCATTCAATTGTGGTTTTAACTAGGTGGCTATGCACATATTTGGTGAAATGCTGACTTCACTTAAAGAAACTTGTTGGAGAGCACACATCTAAAAACAGGTGTCTCCAAGAATCAAACTCATGATCTTAATCATTAAGCTAACCTATGATGAAGTATATATTTGTACTCCACCATCTTCCTTGTACTGTGTTAGAAAGATCTCTTAAAACAAATAACAATATATTTGCTGTCTGTGGGTTAGCATATAAACTTAGGGGAAAAAAATCTCTTGGCATTTTCTAATAACCCTCTTCTTAACATTCTGACCTAAATCAACACCAGAGTTTTATATACAATCACTTGGGAAAATAATCCCACAGTATTCCTTGGGAGTCATTTCAATGTTACAAGAACAATTTGTTTTCTAGTCAAAATGCATCTGGAATTACCAACCACGTAAAGGAATGCTTATATTCCAAGTACAATGATTGAGAAATAGTCTAGTACTGATCCCATAAAAGATGTGATTAAAAAGATAACTTTAAATGTGAATATAGTTTAAAATAAAATATTGAAATCTAATTTTCCTGCAGAGTTGTGATTATAATAGGACTGGGTCATGACTATGACTATTCTGAGTTTTCCTCTTAGGCTGACACCATTGCATCTAGGATCCATGTTTAATGAAAATATGCCGTTATGCCTTTTGTATACACAAGTGGAGATTTATTAGGTCAACAGAAACATATATATATATATCTCAAGGAGACATTTGATGTACATTGATGGAAAAAGAATAACTTGGGGTTTCATGTGTTGCAGCTTTCATCAAAGTGGGTAAGACATTTTCTGGTTTGGCTAGCTACACTGAGCATTGACATGGGAGGGTTAAAAAGGTGATTACCAACAGACTTTCTATCTGAAAGAAAAAAAATTAATGCAATGATGGCACTAACACTAGAGTTTCTTTTCTTATATTTAAAAGTAAATAAATAAATATTATTGTGTCGACTATTTCCACAGCACCATTTTAGAAAACAAGTTTAACATTGCCATGTAAATGACTTGACTTGTTATCCTTGTCAAACTTGGCATTTATTCATATATATATATATATAATATATAATTGTATATTTTATAAGCTTCTTTATAGAATATATACTTCTGTTTCATATAAAACCATTATGCAAATAAAATTTGGTAATATTTAATGTTAGAGTCCAGCTCCAACACAAGGGTTAGGGCCTGAGGTGAGAGAATCAGACGCAGTGAAGGAGGAAGACATAAGTCAACTTCCTGGGCCGAGTTCAGGACTCTTCCAAAGTTTATTAAATTTTCACATGTTTATATAAGGCATTTTCAACCCTCAACCCCCTCACACATATGCCCACAAATGCTTACATTATGTTCTCCTCCACAATCAAATGTTTTACAATGATTTATTTGTTCTTCCCTATTCTTTTTTTGTTTCCATTATGTTAAAACCAACAGACAGGGACGAAACAACTTTTGTTAAAAATTATTAACTGTAACCTTTTAACCCTTACCCCTTTTATATCATATTTCTAGCAATTCTTACATGCAACTTAGCAGCAATATGTTGGCATTTTCATAACTAACTTATTACTTGTTAATTATTTTCTATAAACTTTCCTATTTGTATCTGTTTTTATTCTTATTTTGCTTATATGAATCATAATCTAATAATATTCAACAATTTTTATATGAATTATACTTGACTACTCATATCCTGTATTTATTTTCTATTTAATTATTTTTATCTAATTATTTTTAATCATCTTCCTGTTTTTATCCACTTAACTATTCTTTCTTATATTATTATACTTATACTACTAAATCATTTTACCCTTATAAACTTGTATCTACTATGTCTATACTTTCTTAAATTGTGTATAAAAGCAGCTGCCCTCAGGATTGACTTGTCTCAATTCTCACAAACTTCCTCCTCCATCTTACCCATCTAAGGTGTTATTTTAGTATAGGGTCTGTTAACCATTAAAAATAAAGAATGGGAAAGTTCGTTTATGTTCTTTATACACAATGGTTTTGCTTTTCATGGAGACGAAGGTAACTAAACATTCTCTAGCGTCTCTAATGGCTGTGCTTTTACTGTGTTCCTTATTCGTGTCTCAAGCTTCAGTTTCACCAATACATCATCCTCGCTTATTAGTTAATGCTTTATCAAAAAGGGGTACTTTCTGTCTTATGCACACACTCCTAAAGATCAAAGGGGCCCATCAATGGGATCCATGGGACTTTGCCTCCGGCACGGCCGCTTTAACTGGGGCCTTGCTCCCAGCCAGCGTAATATTTAAAATTGGTGAAGAATGCCAGAAAAATAAGCCTGTAGTTTAGGATTTCTAATCTCCTCACCAGCATCCTGAACTTGAGTAAAGCTTGGAAAAGGAGTCTAGGTGGCAGCCAACTAAAGGTCTTCTGAGTTGATGCCAAATTAGAAGCTTGAACTGGCGAGGCATCTGGTCAATTTCATGCATCTGGATTGTAATCTGTGAACCGTAAATCAACACCATACCCCAGACTTTCATTCACGTGCATTTAATCCTCATGATAACCTTATGAGGTGAATATTATTGCTTCCATTTTACAGTCTAGTAAGTACTCTAATTCTAATTGAGGTTACTCTGACTCCAAAGTTCTTGTTCTTAACAATTTCACTCTGCCACCTCTCTAACAACCTACTGGTAAACTCAAAGTATCATCAGGCCTTGGCTTCTGCTCTTGGCAACTTATGCTCTCATCTTTACACACTTTTGCTCTAGGCTCTGCTTTAACCTTATTTAAAAATCTATGTTCCTACTGATTCTACTAAAAGGCTAAGAAAAAAATAGAGCAGTGTGCACTGATATCACAGAATAAAGAGCAAAGCAACACAACACTCTTGAATTTAACTGGATGAATTCCTCTATTCCCAGTGAGATATCATCTCTCTTCCTTTTCTCTTCCCCTAAATCTCATTCCTTCAACTCATTATCTGCAAGGTCTACAGATACCTTTCCAAATTCCTTCATCTAATATACTTAAATTAGTGAAAGAATGGCCGGGCACAGTGGCTCACACCTATAATCCCAGAACTTTGGGAGGTCGAGGTGAGAGGATTGCCTAAACCCAAGGGTTCAAGACCAGCCTGGGTAACTTGGCAAGACCTCCTCTCTACAATAAATCAAAAAGTTAGTCGGGCATGGTAGCGCCCACCTGCAGGTCTAGCTACTTGGAAGGCTGAGGCGAAAGGATTGCCTGAGCCCAGCAGGTCGAGGGTGTGGTGGCTGTGAGTGTCCCACTGCACTCCAGCCTGGGTGACAGAGTGAGACACCACATAAAAAAAAAAAAAGAGTTTAAAATAAAACTAGAGAAGATGATTCAGCAAACCAAAAGCTCTATTTCTACTCCAAAAACAAGTTCTAGGTGAGACTCAATCTATGCTTCCACTAAAATAAACAGTGAAGTTCAAGAAACTCTCTCATTATCTTTAATGTGATGAGTGGACATTGTTAGCTTAGATTGTAAAGTTAATTTAAGAATAATTACTTCCTTTGTCTTTGGTTACTTCTGGACCAGCAACTCCAAATGTGCCCAGCACACACACACAAAATTTTAACTTAGGAGCTTGAAATTCTTATTTATCTAGAAGCTGAGAGTTGCTGTAAAGGACTGAAGTATCCCCATGGAGACTGAGGTGACTGGTGACTTTAGAGGGGCAGATTTACTCAGCTCCAGCTGATCATAGCTATGAAGATGTGCAGATAGGATCTAGAATGGTCAAATCTTCTGACACTTGAAAACAGAAATCTCAAGTTTATGCAAAATTTCCTTCTTTGAGAAATGATTGAAACTTTTGTGGCAGCACTATACATGCCAAATAAAACTCATTGCACCAGACTGTGTCATCTACCTTAAATATTGACTTTTCTGGAACTCTGCTTCATATAGTCTGCCAAATTCACTCGGCACTCCCTCTTCCTGCAATCTCACCACTCCCACTGTTTCAGTTACAAACTGTGCTCCGACTTTGTATCTGAGTTCTAACTAGGCAGAATATCTAACTTTCTACTGAGCATGTAGCTGGTATCTCAAACTCACCATATCTGTAATGGAAGTCATTATCTAATATCTTAAGCAAATCTATGTTATCCCCAGTGTTTCTTATATTGGTACATTGCATGATAATCTACTTAGTTGTCCAAACCAGAAAACTAGACATTGACTCTCTCCCACAGCAATCAACTCCACACCTTGTCAACTCTTAAACATATCTCACTACCCACTTATCTCTAATCCTACCGCCATCACTCTGGTGCAACTTGCCACCATGTCTTGCCTGACACATTGGAGTCATTTGAACTAATGTGTATACATAAGCCAGTATATGAGGTAGAAATTCTTGTCAAAATGTGTGTGCCAACGTTTGAGCCCATTCAGCCTTTGAGATACTCGAACTCTGAAAAGATCAACAACAGAAAATGCAGTCTTCCAGCTCTTTTTTGTTTTGGGACATCCTCACTTCATTGAATAGATTCTCCCAGGATATTTGAAATGTTAACTCTGGTTCTTTCTATCTTCTCTTTGTTTAGTAGATATCATTGAATTTTCAGGAGTCAAATGTTCACATAATGCATCTCCAAAATGCTACAAACACATCCCATTAAGTTTCATCCCTCTCTAATTCATTCTTAATTGTAGGGAGAATGATCTTTGTAAGATCTTTAGAGTAAATTAACTTGTAAAATCTTTAGAGCAATTAACAGTTTTAAATGTGACATGCTATGGAATAAGTTATTTTTAAAAAAATTCACTCTGATATTATTTGTTCCATTTTTTATTGGGCAGTTAGGGTGTTTACTTTGTGATAATTCATTGGGTTACAACTTCTGCACTTTGTTTTTTATGTGTTCTACTTCAATTTAAAAATTAAAACTATGTAAAAATAAAATAATGTAAACCCCATTGTGCCTTTTTTATATTATTAGGATACATTCAAAATCCTTTTTTTTTTGGAAGCAGGATTTATTAGGAGGACAGAAAAGCTCCCACAGTGGGAAGAGACCCGAAAGTGTTGCCCACATTCAAAATTGTTACCATCTCCTTTCCACTTCTCCAGATTCTTTCTTATATCGCTTTCTGCCTCAACATTACTGAAGTTAAACATATTGATTGTTTAATTCCTTGAATTTACCACATCCATTATTTCTATCAGTCTTTTCATGCACTAGTTCCTCTGCCTTGCATTCTCTATGTTTTTGTCTTTATCTGTTCACTTATTTTTATCTTCCATCTCAATTTAAATATTGTTCTATCAGGAGATAATTCTTAATATTCTAAGTTAGATTAATTTTGTTGTTATGTGCTCTCACAGTCTCTGATTCCATTCATCACTCTCAAAGTCCTTTAAAATTGCTTGTTTAATACCTGCTTTCCCTGCTAGAATGTAAACTTCGTAAAGGCAAGGATCATGATCACAGTGCCTAATATATTGCTTTTAATTCTCTATTTTAATGCAGTTTTTTGAGTCACAACATCAATGCATGCATGATAAAGTTTATACAGTGAACAGCTGAGAACATATAAATAATATTATGTAGCAATATCACATTGGAACAAAGGTACTCTCTTTAACCTTAAGAAGAAAAGACTGGATGCTGAATAACTCACTTTCATTGCTGCTTTTATAATATTGAGAAGAAAATAAGGATTATCTACAAGAGGGGTAAAGTTTTTGCATTCTAGAATTTGTAACTGATAAACAGGCTTTATAGCCTCAGTCTCCAAGCCTCCTCTTTTGCTCTTCTCAACATTTTATTTTTTGTAGAGAAAATTCTCTGCTTAAAATCTTACAATAACTGCCTATTACAACCAGGATAAAATTCAAGTTCTCAGCCAACTTCTTATGATCTGTTCCCTGTTTTTCCCTAATCTCATCTTTTCCAGACTTCCCTCATTCATCATGCTCCAGCCTCATTGGTGTTCTTTCTGTCTCTATAAGAGATAAAGATTTTGCTATCACTTCTCCCAGATTAAGTGTTGCCACTTCCTCAAAATTTATGTCTTAATTCAAATATCACTTCCTCAGAGGTATTGTTCTTGATTTTCTCAGCGACATCACTCAAGTCTATCCACTATTACCCCATACCATTTTGCAGTGTTTTTTTTTTTGTTGTTGTTGTTGTTGTTTTTAATAGAGTTGGGATTCTCACTACATTGCCCAGGCTGGTCTCAAAAGACCTAGGCTCAAACAATTCTCCTGACTTAGCCTCCTAAAGTGTTGTAATTACAGGTATGAGATATTATGCTGCGCCCATTTCTCAGATTTTTTTCTTTAGAAGCTTAGCAAGTATCTGAAATAACATAGCTTGTTCATTTGTTAGCAAAATTAATGTCTGTGTCCACATATTCAGTATGAAGATAGAGACTTATCTACTGTTTATTGAAAAGTCCTCAACAACTAGAATAGTAGCGCATAGTAAGTGCTTCATATATACATTAACTGCTCATTCTGGGTATGCAGGTGCAGGCTGACCAAGTCTTGGAAGTCCTAAAGACTTCCAAAAAGATTCCAAAATTTGAAAGCAAACATGTGGTTTTTGAAATGTATCTAGTGACCTCTACTGGAATACTTACCAAGGGAACCAAATACAAGTCTTCATTTGCTCCTAATTGCCCTCTCACCTCTTTTCATTGAATGTTAAAATATTAGTGTGAGCATGAAATTAGGGACCAGGGACTTTTGAGCGTCCTTCTTCCACCTTGGAGAAATCTCATCACTTTTTCTGTCTGAATGACTCTTATCTTTCTGTTCTCAGTTCATTAATTTGTGCTTTTACAGGAGAGTGTTCAGGAATATAGGGAGCAGAGTACTTCCCCTTATTCTCCTCTGAATTTTACTGTGTAAATGGCTGCCTTTGTCTGCACATATATCTGAAAGAAGGGAATTTATTCAGTTATCATGGATAAATGAAGATACATCCCACGGATGCATTTTATATGGTTCCATTTATTTTATATCTCTTGACTCAAGGAGCAATTTTGAAAATAGTTCATAACTAAAAAGCAAAGAATTGGCAAAGTGTGTCCTAAGGTTGAGAATAATAGGATCAAAGAGTCTGCTATGAGGGGTCATAAGGAGATGATGTGTTGTTGTGAGCGCTAATACTTGACACAAAATGCCAAAGACCAGGAATTTCCAAACAATCAAAATAACGAGAGTGAGAACATATGAAACAATCATGAGGTAACATGCTTGTTTTTGAAAACTATTTTATCTATCCTATATGTTATATATATATATATATATATACACGTATATATATACGTGTATATATATACACGTATATATATATGTGTATATATATATACGTATATATATACGTGTATATATATATACGTATATACGTATATATGTATATATATACGTATATACATATATATGTATATATATATGTATATACATATATATATATGTTTATTGCAGAAAATTTGTAGAACACAAGCTAACAAAAACGACCACATAAATATTAATCATAATTACCACCACTTTAAAAAAATTTAAGAGTTTTGACATGTGGTCTCCCAGTCTTCTGTTTATGTATTCAAGTCTTCTATTTATATTTCATGAGTAGAAGTATATAAGTACTTTTTTTCAAAATTCAGTCAGTCACACTGTTTATTTTACTTTACATCCTACTTATTTTCATGTACTATACCTTGAAATGTATTCATTGATCTAAGGTCATTTAAAAAAATGTTTTATGTAATTAAGCATTTAGTCAGGTAATATATATGTGGTACAGTATTCAAAAATTTTTTTTAAAGTAAGCCTCCTTTTTATTTCTTTCCTCTCCATTGGTAACCTTTGCCATTAAAGGAAGCTTTTACTAAACCATCATATGTGTTGTAAACAAGGCTGAAATTTACTAATGTGGTTGACATAGTATCAGGCACTATTTTAAGGGATTTATATAGATTATTTCATCCTCGTTTTAAAAAGAAAACCAAAACTTAGTTAAGAAAGTAACTTAAGTTTACATTAGTAAGTGGCCACGTGGACTTGACCCCATAAGCGCCCAACTCGTAGTCTAGCATTTGATACCTGGCATATGCTGCAAATGAACAAATCAGTCTCAAAGTGTAAGTTGGATAATGTGAATCAGCTCTTCCATGGCCTGTACAACACTGGATGAACATATTTCAAGGTTACCAAGATGAAACACTGCAAACTTGAAGCTCTATCATCACCCTGTCATCCCATTCTTACTCCTGTCAATATGTCCTTCTGGTTGGTTTTACTGGAATGTGAATTTTCAGGACTCTCAGAGGTTATGTCAACATAAGCAAATCATTTTATAAAGGATACAGTCACTCTGATCATTTGAGCATGATCTCTTCTATGTCGGTACTTATTTATTTTTTGGTTAGCCATGTAATCTTTTTCTCACAACTCAAACAAATGGATAATAAACTATGTACTTATATTTACTTTTCTAGACAAAGACAAGCATCAAATGTCACAAAAATCATGGAAGATATATCTATTTATTTTTATTTATTTATTTTTTTGAGACAACGTCTGATTATGTTACCCGGGTTGGCTTCGAACTCTAGGACTCAAGCAATCCTCTCACCTCAGCCTTCCAAGTAACTAGAATGTGATAGAATGCACCACTGTACCATGAAGATATATTTAATCTACTTGATTCATATAGGTATATTAATATCACATAATGCAATGTGGTTCTGTCTATCTTGAGTCAAAAAAATAGGCTTAAGTCAGTAAGACCAACTGTATAGAAAATGGTTAAAGACCTAATAAAAAGTTCTAAAATGATATTAACAAGTAGTAAACTACTCTATGACAATTCTGACTGTAATTCTAATGTGAAGGATATTTTGTGTGAACTTCAATTCTGCTGCTATATAAAATAATGTAAAAATATTAATTTTAGCTAAATCTGTAAAGTAAGATGTTTCAAAATTAAGCATGCTTGTGAATGTTCTTACTTCCTTTAGGATTAATATAGAATGTGTGTGTGTGTGTGTGTGTGTGTGTGTAAATAAATTGGCCCACACATACATGGAAAAATGAATATATGGCATTTATCTGAAGTGTGATCCTATGATATTTTAAAACTCAGTTGTTTTTAAAGTTTCCTTCTCCTATTTGAACATTTTTATATCTTTTTTTTTTTTTTGAGTTGGAGTCTCACTCCGTTGCCCAGGCTGTAGTGAAATGGCACACTCAGCACACTCACAGCTACCCCAACATTGACCTGCTGGGCTCCGGCAATCCTTCTGCCTCAGCCTTCCAAGTAGCTGGAACTACAGGCACATGCTACCATGCCTGGCTAATATTTTTGTTTTATTGTAGAGATGAGGTCTCGCCAAGTTGCCTGGGCTGGTCTTGAACCCGCAGACTCAGGCAATCCACTAGGAGTCAAAGTGCTGGGATTACAGGCTGAGCCACCGAGCTTGGCCCATTTTTATATCTTTGAATTATTCTCTACCAGTTTGAAAATATTTGAAGCAAATGTTAAATTCTACTATATCACTAAATTAATTTCTACTACCCAATTAAAATTATGGACTAATGACCATTGATCAGTCAAAATTACATTCTTTATATCCTATGCTCAATGACATACTGATATTTATGCTTTGTTCATGGGGAAAATTTTAAGAAAGTAATGAAGAAAAGGAGGATCAAGATCTGTGCCTATCATCTAAGTGTAGAATAAAATAACTAGATACGTCTTTTTTTTAATGCTCTAGAAATAGGAATGAAAAGAAAGATACTCAGAAAATCTAAAGGGATTTAAAGAATAGAAACATGTACCAATCAATTACATGTACAAGCTTAAGAGGTCTGTAAACTTTATGAAGGAAATTGCTAGTATTGGATCACTCTCAAAATGATGAAAAAAGCATTGGTGGCTGTATGAATCTAGGAGTCTGGTCAAAAAAACAAGAACTAATAGGCTGTACTTGTGTACATGCTACCCCATGAATCAGAGGATTTTTCTTTCGTCTGCTCTGTGTTGTTTAGGTAGTTATTGATTGGGTAAATATTGTCCTCACTAGACCTGCCCATAAAGACAGGAAAGATCTGAGAAGTCCTCCTTCAACCAGGAATTTCCTGGGAAGCACAAAAGATTTCACTCTGCTAGTTTATTCCTATGAGAAGCTACCAAATCCTGATAACTATCAGCTCTAACCTTTCTGTCTCTAAGTGCACCTCTCCTGAGATTACAACTCAGTGATACAGAGATTCAGAAGTGTCAGAGGACTAGAAGAAGAATGCTACGAGGCCGGTCCCTATCTGTAACATCCCTGAGTGGTCTTCCCCAGTGGGAAGTTGAAGAACTTCCTGTGGAGGATTTACTGCTCTTTGAAGTTGCTTGGGAAGTGACCAATAAAGGTTTGTACTGCTCCTAAAAGTGGATATTGGCCAGATTACTGAAGAATGTAGATTAAAATTTTACAGATGACTCTCTAGTATAATGGATTGCCAGTGAGGAAAACATTGAAATGCAATACAAATTTAGCAACCTTTAATTTTGTCTACTTCAACAGGCAGTTAAAATAGATTTGTGCTTGTGTTATAGAGGGAGAAAGCTGAAAAATATTAGTCATTGGTTAAAATGTGCATTTAAAAAGATAAATAAAACGTGCATTTAAATTGAATTGAAGTTTAAATTTAACATACATGTTATAACAAAATAGAAATTAAAAGTTAATACTTAAATTTTTGTTTTATAAGTTTTAATCAGCAAAAAGGTATAATTAAGCAGTTTATTTTAGGAAAAAATTGTATGTAAAAAGAATCAGTTAGAAACTTTAACTCTATATACCGTCAGTAGATTACATGAAATATTTAATTATGCTTTTATTAAATCAAGATTAGCTTGGAATTAAGGTTTTAATGTAGAAGGTTTTCAAAAGGCATAAAATTATGATCCTATTCAGAAGAATGAAAATGATTTTTTTCTTCAATGCTATGCATATGTATAAATTTTAAAACAAAGAAAGTAAAATTAAACCAATTTCCCAGTAAGTTATAATCTCATCTGTATTAGGTGGAAAATGACTCTAACCTAAATAATTTTATAATAAAGTCATATTATAAAAACAATTCCTTGTAAATTGATACTCTAGTTTAAAAGTGATGAGACTATTGAGGGAACATTAGCAAAGAAAAAGTAATGATTTTGAAGGCTGAGTTCTTCAAGATTATGAAGGATCAGACCAAGTGATTGCTGGGTAAAGGGCAGTGATAACCTGTGCAATTTAAATGATTTGAAATTTTAACATGTAATATGAGATACTACATTTTAAATTTTTCATGTTTATTACACATTTTATTAAAGTAATTTAAAGAATCAGAAATAATAACATAAACTTGATACATTACTTCTTTCCTTTGGCTAATCAGGTCTAGAATAATCTCAACATTAGAGAAATTATATGTGGCACGTATTCTGATTTTCACCTTATATGATACTAACTGTTCAAAGTTCTCATGTGTATGCATTCATAAAATTTATAAAATCAAAATTAAAAATCAATTCTGCCTACATAGAGGTGGACAGAATGCATGTGAGAGAATGAAGCATAATCTTCCACTCTGTAGGTTAGTGAGGGAAGAAACAGAGAAGACAGAAACTTAATATAGAGAAGTGAGATATTTTGTGAGTACCTGTTTCTTTTTTTTTTTTTTTTTTTTTTTTTGAGTTGGAGTCTCACTCTGTCACCCAGGCTGGAGTGAAGTGGCCGCTCCCGGCCACCGCAGCCTCGACCTGCTGGGCTCCGGCGATCCTTCCACCTCAGCCTTCCAAGTAGCCGGAATTACAGGCATGCGCTACCATGCCCAGCTGATTTTTGATTTATTGGAGAGATGAGGTCTCGCTGCCCAGGCAGATCTCGAACCCGCGGGCTCAGGCAATCCACTCACCTGAGCCTCCCAAAGGTGCGGGATTACAGGATGAGCCACCGAGCCCGGCTAATGAGTACCTGTTTCTAATGTCCTCTTTCCAGTTACAAATTTTTCCAGTCCAGTTTTTAAATATGCCCAAAGTTTCTGGGAAAAGAGTCATCTCTTCTGCACGTGAATTCCAGAATGTGCCTTGAAATATGGGTTTTCTCTACAGCGTGGGAAGGAACTCAGAGACATAGCTTGTTGGTATACAAAGCTGGAAGTGTCCTGTTAGCACCAGGAATCAGTTCAGAGGACGTCTACACAAGTTCCGACACCTGAGCAGAGAACTTTCTCCTTCCTTTTTTCCCCTCTGTTTAACAAACATGAGTGGAACATTGTGTCCTGGGTGCTGGGATCAAGTTACCACATGATCTCATATCGCCAGGACATAAGTGCTAATCTCAGGGTCTAATCAAGTGCCAAGCACATACAATATGCTCAATGGATTTTTTTTTTTTTGAATGAAGGAATAAGTACAGTTATTTTTCAACCCCTAGGATACCTTTGATACTTATTTTCTATCATTTCTCCTTCCAGGGAAGGAAAGATTTTTGTGGAAAGGGAATCACAGTGTGATTTACCTGAGTTGACAAAATCTTCAGCATATCTTTACTTTAATGTTATCACAGTCTGATATTGTTAGAGATTTGTATGTAGATGAACAATTACTGTGTTTATCCCTGACAGTACATTGCCACTATAGTTTCTTTCATTTAAATTATTTAAATTTGTACTTCCCTGCAGTTCATAGCAGTGATACGAGACATCTTAGAGATAATGAATCCAAATCCTCCATTTATTAGAGGAAGTGGATATATAGAGGCATTACATGATCAAGAAAATGGCAGAGTTAGGACCAGGATTTTACAAGTCCCGTTCTCTTTTATACTACCACATTAAAATCAAATATCAAAAACTCCACTGAACTGTGCATGGGGGCTCATGCCTGTAATCTCAGCACTTTGGGAGGCTGAGGAGGGAGGGTTGCTTGAGTCCAGGAGTTCAAGATCAGCCTGGGCAGCATAGTGAGGTCTCATCACTGCAAATAAATAAATAAATAAATAGAATAATTAAAAAGTTAGCTGAGCATGGTGACACACGCCTGTAGTTCCAACTACTCGGGAGTCTGAGGTGGAAGCATCGCCGGAGCCCAGGAGGTTGAGACTGTGGTGAGCAGTTATTATACCACTACACTCCAGCCTGGGTGACGGAGTGAGACCTGACTAAACAATAAACAAATAAACAGAAATCTCTGTTGTCTGAGGAATTGTCCTGTAGATAAAGAATACAGGAATTGCAGTCGCAGGTCATAGATATCTGAAACTTTGAAAAAAAAAATCCCTTAAATTATTTGCATATAAGTTTCTTCATGACTAAAATGAATGCTATCCTCTCCAGTTATCTTACAGTGTTTTATGGCAAACAAAGAATTGTATTCATATCCAAGAAAACAAAAGATTTATTAGGGAGGAAAAAAAAATCCCTGCTGCCAGAATTTTGCCAGTCAAAAATGGAAACGTGAAAAAATACAACAAATGAGAGAGTCACAGTTAAAATTTTGGGATGTAAAATTTTGAACCTCAAAATAATATTTTCCAGTTGTCAATATTAACTTTGAAATTTATTGCTTTTATTCATTCATCCATTGTATTATTTAATATAGATTTATCAAGTATTTTATTGTGTCAGGCACCAAGACTCACAGAAGAAAGAGTTTGAGAATATAGAATTGATTTCTAATCTTTCAGAATATACAAACTTGTAGGAAGACAGAAAATGAACATGTAATATAGTCAAATGTGATGAACTAAGAGAACAAGGTGCTCTAAGACTAGACAGTGTACAACAGAGCCAGGGAGTGAAGTCCCAGCAAGGCTTGGGAGAACCCTCCCTAATGAAGACATTTGAGCTGACACCTGAAGGGTGAATAACTGTTGGGTAAAGATGAAGAGGAGCAGGTATTCTCTCCGAGGGACGATACATGCCAAAACGTAGGGGTGTATATGCCTAGATAAAGAAGTGTGCTCTGTTGAAAGATCTGAACGGGGCTCAGAGAGGGAAAAGGAGAGGAGTATGAGAGAAGATGGGACTTAGCTGTTTTCCAAATTAAGTTCTCTAGAGTAGAACTGAAAAGATTCCATCATCCCCAAGATCTAATTATGTTTATTTTTTTGGTGTGGTACTGCTCATTTTCTTTCTTCCCACTCACCACTTTTAAGCATCCATTAATTTGTTGCTCTATTTATTTATTTCTTGCTTTCTACAGCCTGTGGGCTCTAGGATAAGACTGTTTGGTTTGAAATCTTAACTCCACCATTAGCTGGGGGATATTGGGTTTATGTCATAGTCTCTTTGTTTCTTGGTTTCACCATCTATAAAATAAAGATAATAATAGCATTTACCTGTAATGGTGTTGTGAAAAATAAATAACAATTGTCATTTACTTAGAACAATATCTAGCATTTAATAAACATTCTGTATGTTTTAGCTTATTGTTATTATTAATAATTCTTTATAAAATATATTCATAAAATGAGAAAGTTTGATCATCTATTGTCATATAGTCTATGATTACATGATTTTATTTTCAAACACAAAAGCAGAAAGAACGTGAAGTGTGTGTGTGTGTGTGTGTGTGTGTGTGTGTGTGTGTGTGTGTGTGTATACTCATGGTTACTTCAATCACGGGAGACAACATAATTAGAGCTCAGCTTTATTTACCTGGTGTTGATATGCAGTGTCCTGTCAATGGCATCTCAAGCCATACTACATGAAATATACAATCTATGTAAAAATTATGCTTGGTCCTATAGCTTCAAGACAAGCACTAATCTCCTCACTTTCTTTTCATCCAGGTTGCCATGTCTAAACCCTTCTTGTTTAAAACATTAGAGCTTCCATTGTAGATATAATCAGGGTGGGTGTGTATATGGTCTTACTCAAAGTGTGAGTATTACTTCCCACTGCCAACACTGCAGTTGCTTTGATTTGAACCACAGACCCAGCAAAGTGCTGGGAACACAAATATTTGCTGATCATTGTCACAAGTAGCACTTGATCTCTTTCCTTGCAGACCTGCTGCCTTATAGAATGATGTTTTCACTGTATAATGACTACCTCTGTGTCTGCAACTGTGACTTAGGACAGGAGAGTCATAAGACTAGCATGCACACTGAAATGACCATATGACTTCCAAAGCTGGAACTTTTTTTTTTGACTTGGAGTCTCACTCCGTCGCCCAGGCTGGAATGGAGTGGCAGCTCATGGCCACCCTACTGTCGATCTGCTGGGCTCCGGTGATCCTTCTGCCTCAGCCTTCCAAGTAGTTGGAACTACAGGTGCCTGCTACCACACCTGGCTATTTGTTTATTTATTTATTTATTTATTTATTGTAGAGATGAGGTCTCTCCAAGTCACCTGGTCTGCTCAGGCAACCTACTCGCCTTGGCCTCCCAAAGTGTTGGGATTGCAGGCTGAGTCACCGAGCCCAGCTCAAAACTGGAACTTTTAAACATTTAAAAATTAGTGAAGATTTCCACAATTTTACACACACACACAGACACACATAAACACATACATATATAGAGAGGGAAAGAGAGAGACAGCGAGAAACGTATAGAGCGCTAGAAAGGAGAAAAAGGGAAACAAAACACACAGAGAGAAATCTTTAATCCTTATTTTGGCTGATATCTCTTCTATACTTCTTTCAAACAATTATTTTAGTAAAATTGATAATGTTTCCAGATGAAGAAATTAAGTTTTTAACTTCCTCACTGCTATATATACCATGGTAGCTCATTTTTGCATTCATATGAAAGGTCTGATACTTTGTCCTCACACCAAAGATAACTTCCATGTTGTTCCAGGAAAATATAGATCAATAAAACACAAAGTACTTGTTTGAAAGTGAAGGTTAAGTTCAAATTCAATGGCCTACACTGTGGTAAAACAATAATTCATTAATGATATTGAATGTGTATTTTTAATGTAAGAAAATAAAAGTATTTGCAGATTTAATAAAATTATGTGTCAGTAAATCTCTTTAGTTTATACTTCAGATGTGATACTGGGAATGACCCTGTCTCTATGCCATTAGACAACTTATATTCTAGCATGCTAAAAGAGAAGTTTGAGGCACAATGTGGTAAATAAACAGTAAAAATGAAGGTAAACTAGTTGGCATAAAAATATGAGGAAGACAAACAAAGGCTAAAATGTTGAGTAAATGAAATAGTAGCAAGAGAATCTCCCCACAGTAAGAATGTAGGTGGGAAGGAAGGAAGCAAAGATTTACTTATAATCAGTCCTCAACGAAAATGGGATCAACTCTTAAAAATTGACACGTAAGCTTTGTACATTTTTATGGGGCACACGTGATATTTTGTTACATGCATTGAATGTAGAATGATCAAATCAGAGTATTTAAGGCATTTATCATCTTGAGTATTTATCATTTGTTGTGTGTTGGAAGCACTTCAAGTTCTCTCTTCTAGCTATTGTGAAATATACAACACATTATTGTTAACGACAGTCACTCTATTCCAGCATTAGAACTAATGTATTCTCTATCACCATTAACCAACTTCTCTTTGTCCCCCACTCAACTGACAACTCACACATCCTTCCCAGTCTCTGATGTCTATCATTCTATTTTCTACATTTATCAGAAAAACTTTTTTTCACCCCCACATATGAGTGAGAACATGTGACATTTGTCTTTCTGTGCCTGGGTTAACATAATGACCTTCATTTCCATCCATGTTGCTACAAATGACTTTATTTCATTTGTTTTTATGATCTAATAATATTCCATTTTGTATATATACACCAAACTTTCTTTATTCATCAATTGATAGACACTTTGATTTCATATCTTTGCTAATGTGAATAGTGCTGCAATAAACAGAGGACTTCAGGTGTCTCTTTGATATACTTCTGAGATTGCTGATCATATGGTAGTCCTATTCTTAGCTTTTTGGGAGATCTCCATACTGTTTTCCATAGAGCCTGTACAATTGTATATTCCCACCAACAGTGTATAAGAGTTCTTTTTTTCACATCCTTTTCAACATCTTTTTTTTTTATTATGACCATTCTAACTGGGAAAAGATTTCTCATTACACGTTTGATCTGCATTTTCTTGATGCTTTGTTATGTTGAACGTTTTTTCACATACTTGATAGGCATTTGTTATATTTTCTTTTGAAAAATGTTATTTGATGTCCTATGCTCACTTTTTTTTTTTTTGAACTGGAGTCTCACTCGGTCGCCCAGACTGGAGTGCAGTGGCCGCTCCCGGCCACCGCAGCCTCGACCTGCTGGGCTCCGGCGATCCTTCCGCCTCAGCCTTCCGAGTAGCCGGAATTACAGGCATGCGCTACCACGCCCGGCTGATTTTTTGATTTATTGTAGAGATGAGGTCTCACTGCCCAGGCGGGTTTCAAACCCGCGGGCTCAGGAAATTCACTCACCTCAGCCTCCCAAAGGCGCGGGATTACAGGCCGAGCCACCAAGCCCGGCTTTTTGAGCTATTTTTAAAACCACTGCAAAGAAAATAAAGACAACATCTTAAATATTCATTTTATTTGACACTTAGTGTTAACTGTCAGGCAAAATAAAATACGAGAATAATCAAAAATAAAAAAGAACACTTTTTATTTAGTGTACATTTTAAAGAAGGAGATTAATAAAATTAAATTAGGGAGCAGTTGTTAGTGGAGGCTGTGGCAAAGTTTGAGAGTCAGGTCCTTTAGGTGGACCAGTCCTTGGGTCCCAGTGGTGCCAGCAGTGGGCCACCATGGCTGTTTTTGGACCTAAGAACAGCATACCCTACCCTGGTAACAGTGGGTCCAGATGGATTAATTCTTTGACTCCCAGTTGACTTGCTTGGCTGCCAGCAGTAGTAGTGGTAAGCTGGGGTGGTAGGCAGATCCTCAGGCCCCTGTACAGTGGGCATAGTATGGGTGATGCCAGTAGCAATTGTGGGACAGCTCTTTCACTCTCAAGCAGTCTTGTGCTGGAAGTGACTGTGACATGCTTGGCCAGTCTCCATCTCATAGGTGGTATTTGTAGGTGGGTGCCAACTATGATGATAGTGACAGGTTGAGTGGATCCATCTTCAGGCTGCCTAAAAGAGTACTCAGGTGCCAAAAGTGGCGGATGGGGCAGGGCAATTCCATAGCCCCATATGGCATGCTTGGGCACTGAGGGAGGTAAAGCTGGGATGGATGGGCCTGTCCTCAGGCCCCTGGTGGTGTGTGTGGGCACTGACTGTGGTAGGCAGAGGTGGAGTAATGCTTAGGCCCAGTGGAATTCTGAGGTGAGGGCAGCAGCAGCTGTGTTGTAGGCTTGCTGCTAGAAAGGGAGGGGTGGCTTTCATTGGCAGCAGACATAAAGCAGCAGCTGCGGAGCATGTACTTCAGCCCCTCGTGGCAGATGCAAGCAGGGTAGCCTGTTCACGGGGAGTTTATAATTACATGGCAGCCCTGCAATTGGGGGTGGTGAGGTCACTGCCAATGGCATGCACTTTGGCCCTAATGATAGCAACAGGCAGTGGTACCTGGCTATGAATAGGGAAAGTCGATGGGACTCCAGAGATATGGAGATACAGTGGCTGTTGGTTCCCAGAGCAGATGCAGTCTGGTGGTGATTGAGTTCCCAGAATGGCACCTTGATGCTTTGGATTTGGAGAGGGTTTTGTGGGACCCAATGTAAGCTTCCTTTCTGGACCAATGCTTCATGCGAGCTCTAGACAGCTCCCTATATTAGTCTCGGGGTCTACATAGGTTGAGGGGCTTTCCTATGACTTGAATTGCAGGAGTTCATGGTGACAATGTGCACTACTGGGGTGGGATCACATATTTATTCTTTCTTGGCATTGGGGAGTTTCTCTAGGTTGCCAGTCAATCTGGCCGAGCAGACTGCCTCGCTTCCCTCTTCTTCCTTGACTTTGATGTTTCCTGTACTACCCTACGGAATTCCAATTTTCTGTCTTATGTGATCTATTCCAAGTGTAATTATTTACCTACTATTTTGGTTTTTCTTTATGGAGGAGGCAAGTACCAAATGTCTCTAGTCAGCTATCTTGAAGCCTTTCCCCCCTGAGTTTTTTTGAAAATTGTATGTTTTTACTCCAGATAGACTGAAAGAGCATAATTATAATATTATAAACAGTCTACAGCTATTTGAGGGACCATCTACATCAAAGTTGAAGGCCTCTGCTGAGTAAAAAGAACCAAATTAATTAATTTTGCTTATATTTTCATTTCAATTCACAAATCTAATCATTCGTTTCTTTAAATAATTTCCTTGTCATTTTACATTCTTTAGCAAATAAAAATTTTTGCATGTACCCACGTGTATTTGAATTTTATACACATAATCTAGCAAATATTTTTTATTCTAAGATCTCTGGCAAGATGCATACCTTCAAATGAAAGCATTTTCAAGAATAAAAAATAGATGGACGTGGTAGTTCACACCTGTAATCCCAGCACTTTGAGAGGCAGAGGTGAGAGGATTGCCTTAAAGGAAATAAGTTTACAGAAGACAATAAATTGTTTGAAATTTTTTCATTTTTTGTGGGTAGTGGTTTTAAAGAAAGCTTATGTAGTGATATTTTTAAATATGCTGCTAAGATGTGACTCACACTTTAAAGAAAAGTTCTTTTTGATTTCCCTTACAAACTGTTTCTCTAAATTTATTTTTCTTCAACAAGTATTTTTGGTGGCTCATTAGATTTTCTGAAACTTGGGGAAATATTTAGGCATAGTAGATACTGAGGTCAACTTATGTAGACTTAGATTTATTGTTGAATGGTTAAGTAACTCTCGCCTGTTCTGGTCTAGTCTAGAAGCTTCTACTTTTAAGTTTTGCATATCCTCACCATGTGTTTCATACTTCTTCGTCACCTGCCAGCTGACCTGTGACTTGATAGTGTCCTTATTATCAGATTCTGCTCAAATGACAGTTTTATTTATGTACTTGTTTATTTATGTATTGAGACGAAGTTCCACTATGTTACTCAAGCTGATCTCAAACTCCTGGACTCCAACACTTCTCCCATCTTGGCCTCCCCAAATGCTGGGATAACAGGCACGAGTCATAGCACCTGATCTCAATGACAGTTTAAACTTTCTTTTAATAGTTAGAAATCATTTTTTAAAGTTGAAGTTCTTAAGGACAATTAGTTTGCATAGGTTTATATGAAAATTGCTTGTATTTTGGAGTTACATTAACTCTTTTATAAATTAATGAATCCTAGTGGTACCACACAATAGGATCGACATTTGTCTTTTGTCTCACCTCTTAAAAGACAGTTTTCCAAAAAAGTATATTCTGTATGGTTCAGGCTTAAAGAAATATTAGCGGATGACAACTCTACCATTGGCTGTGCCTATTAATACGCTTTATTATTTAAAGTATAAGTTGCTGAAATAAGAAATTTAAGAAATATAGTAGCTATCAAAACCTATATTCTGATCAATTGGAATGTCTTTTGAAAAACAGCAGCGAAATGTGAAAAGAAACTTTCTTCTCAATATATAATACAATTGCTCTTTGCAACTGAGTTGAAGATGGTGCCAGGATCTTATTACCTCCAGGATTTCACACAGTATTTCTTGAATCACTCCCTTTGCTATATATAGCTCATGGGCAAAATATTACTCAGAAATTGATCTGGACTATTTTCATATTCTCGTACATAATTATTACTTAGTGCTGACACAAAATATTCAAAGTTTACAAGAGGTCTTCTTCCCCTTGCCCTTTCCTATTCTTCCTACCTGGTTATCCTTTTGAATGCCAATTACTCTCTTCCTGTACACTGTGACCCCAACTTAGGGCCTGGGTTCTAACTACTACCTTTACCTAAAATTCTTCTTCATAACATTCACTTGTCTAATGTCTTCATCATTTAAATCACTCCCTTTGGTGATATTTTACTTGCTCAATTTTCACTTTTCCAAACCAAGTCTAATTTTTAATACTGCTGCTACAGCCTGTCTCTCCTTCCAATCTAGATATTATTTTACTCCCATTTAACATATGAGCTAATTGAGCCTAACACCAGATAAGTGAGTCAACGAGTGCAATCCAAGTTGTTTCTAATTTTATGCTATTATAATGCTTCAATAAACACCCTTATACACATATATTTTGAAACTCTGATTTTTCCCCCCAGGACAATTTCTAGATGTGAACTTGCTAGATCCAAGTAGGTGCATATTTTCCACGAGTATACATATATTCTGGCTTTGTGTTTTAAGAGTTGTAGTAGCAATGCCAGAGAGGAAAAATGAAACAATGCCTCTAGAAAGGGAGAGATACCATATGAGTATGAAAATTTTATTTGTGTCATTTTGACATCAGGGTTAGATAAAGCATCTTCTATCAAAATCTATAAATCTATAAATTATTATCTATAAATCTCTTGTCTAAAGATACTTTGCTTGGTACCGTAGAAGATCAATGGCTCTTTAGCTTGGGAGATTTGCTCATAATTGCAAGTCACAGTAGCTCTTACTTGAGCATAACTTAGAACCACTGGAGAGGAAGAGGAAGGGGTGAACTGTGACTACTGCTGCTGAGGGCTTGTATTTTGGCAACAACTGTTTGTCCTAACTTTGATACTTCAAAGTGAATGTAGCTTTAAGCCAAATAGTGCTTTATTCCAATTGTTTCTTCAGCTTTTCTTTGCTGCTGCCAGCGTGCTGCTCTCTCACATGTACCCAGAAAGGGCTTTAAAATATGCACAGGGCTGGGTGCAGTGGCTCACTTTTGTAATCCTAGAACTTTGAAAGGCTGAGACAGGAGGACTGCTTGAGTCCAAGAGTTCAAGACCAGCCTAGACAACATAGCAAGATCTTGACTCTAAAAAAAAAAAAAAAAAAAAAAATAGCTGGGCATAGTGGTGCACACCTGTAGTCCCAGCTACATGGAGGCTGAGATGGGAGGATCACTTGAGCCCAGGAATTGTGGGCTGCAGTGAGCTGCTATTGCATCACTGCACTCCAGTCTGGGCAACAGCATGAAACACCAGCTAAGAAAAATAAATAATGTACAGAATTGAATCAAACAGTAGCCATTTGTTAGTGTCTCTTAACAACATGTTAAACAGTATTCTTTTAGAAAGTTAAATAAACCTTGTGCTTGGTGGACCCTAAATGCTAACTTAAACATGAGAACTCATCTGTGTCTCTTCATCACTTAAAATGAATTACTAACCTGACTGGCAATATAATATATATATTTTTCTTTTTTTAACAGTTGGAGGAATCTATACTGTGATTCAGACAAAGGCGAAAACAACAGCAGATGAATGGGGAGACAATTATTTTCTTATAGGTCCCTATTTTGAGCACAATATGAAGACTCAGGTGGAGCAGTGTGAACCTGTAAACGATGCTGTCAGGAAAGCAGTGGACACAATGAATAAGCATGGCTGCCAGGTAAAGGAACTGACTGACATGTTACTTGGAGACTCTCAGTAAATGTTATGGGAAAACAGACCACAATTAATGTGAACTCACAAGAGAAGACCACCCATCTACATAGGGAAGAACAGCAGGATTGTGAGAAAGATGATGAACTAGGTTTTAAATAGATTGCACGTGAGACACCTTGTGAAACCAATGGGAAATATAATGGGTTTGGAGCGCAAAAGAAGCTGTAGCGTATATATGATTTTGAGGAAGTCATTTGTACATAAATTGTTGTGAAGTCGTGAGAGTTGAAAACATTATTCAGTGGAAGTTTATAGACTACAAGCAAAAATTTTGAGCCAAACCTTGGGGCGTGTCAACATATTAGAGCATCTACGTTAAAAGAAGCCAGAGACTGCAAAGGTAGAAGCAAAGCTTCCCAAGTTTTAATCCTCAGAATATACTAATATGTTACCTTATATAGCAAAAGGAACTTTGTAGAAGTGATTAAGTTAAAGATTTTGAGATGGTAGATAATTCTCAATTATCTAAATGAGCTTGATCTAAGTACAGAGGTTTTTATAAGAGAAAGCCAATAGAATTAGAATTGGGGGGAGAGGTGATCATGGAAACAGAAGATGGAGTGATGTACTTTGAAGATGGAGGAAGAGGCCACGAGGGATGCAGGTGGTGTCTAGAAACAGGAAAAGGTAAGAAAACAAATTCTCCCCAAGAGACTACAGATGGAATTTGGCTCTGAGTCAACATATTGATTTTAGACCATAAGACCCATTTGGGACTACTGACCTCTATACCTGTAAGATAATACATTTGTGTTGTTTTAACCCACTAGGATGCGGTAATTTATTATAGCCACAACAGGAATAGTGATGTCAAGTCAAGGGAGGAGAGAGTTTTAAATATAAAGCAGCAATGAAATCAACAGAGGACTTTGGCATATAAATACGCTCAGGTTTCATCCATATTTAATTAAACACCTATTCTCAAAGCTATGTCACTCTACAAATACTTTATTACTTTTCCTCTTCATAGAAACATCTCATGGCCACAATTTCTGTCTCTTTTTTTGACTCATTTATTCTTTAAATGAGTCTGCAGTCTGATTTTATTTCCCCTTATCCTCTGAAACTATACTTAGCTATGTTACCAATGACCTGAATATTGCCAAACCTAATTAACCCTGGTTCAATCCTTTGTTGAACCATGGAAGGAAATGATGATCAGTTGGGCTTCCAAGCTTTGCAAAATAGGCTTAGGTGGACTCATAAGTGCCAATATGTAACAATGTGAATACATTCAGTTTTTTAGTGAGGAATGGATATACTATGAGAGAAGCTCTTAGTCTCTGCTGAGTTCTGGAAAAATTAAGTGGTCATGAGTGTGCATATCATGTAATAGGAGAATAACCATTCAAAAATTAAGAGAAAAGAACAAGTAAATTACTAAAGAAATATAGAGACTAAAAGGGAAGTTAAAATTTGGATATACAAGTGACTATATACATACAATTAGACAAAGATTTTAGATAACTAATACATTAAAATTTGCATGCGACTAAGGATTCACAAAGGCATACAGAATGGTATAATGGACAGTGCAGACTCAGAGGGGGAGGGTGGGATAGCGTGGAGGGGTAAAATATTATCTATTGTGTACAATGTGCACAGGTGGAGGTGGTGAGTACACTTAAAACCCAGACTTCTTTGCCACTATACAATGCATCCATGAACCAAAAACAATTTGTAACTCCTAAAGTTACTGAACTTTAAAGGAAAAGTAAAAGAAAGAAAAAAATGTATACAGGATAAAACAGTTAGGAATCAAAGTCAATTTGAAGAATGTAATAAAATTAGATTTCGAGCTGCAAGATTAAAGAGATAATATATCTAGGGCCACATATTTAGTTAAGACTTCTGGAAGCAACCATATTGAGAAACATTTTGTGTCACATATTCTTTGTTGATAGTATCAATCATATAGATTTTTCTACAGAAATAGGTCTTTTTCCTAGCAGAAAATATCATGTCTTGCATAAGGAAAATAAGTGACACAGCAGAGAGTATATCCAGTAATCAAGATTGTTAAAAGATACAGAGCATTTTATAACTCCATCATAAAAACATAAACTGTAATGTTAAATCTTGTGTCTATTAATTAGCTCGGTCACAGGAGGAAAAGTAGGGACAAAAGAACAGGGATTACAAGATTTAGATTCATTGTTTTTAAGTACCTAAATTTAATGCAGAGCAAGAATTTGGAGATTCTAGGTGAATGGATACATGCCCATCCAGCTGCAGGCCCAAATGGCAGATGCTATGTATATCACCACTCTTTTCTGTGTAACTAGTTTGATCAGCTGTTAAATTGTACATAAAGTTTATGTCTTCAAAGCTTAAGTACATTTTTTTCTTGCATTCCTTTATATTATCACATGGCTATGTGTTCCTTATGTGACAGGTGCATTTTGGAAGATGGCTGATAGAAGGGAATCCTTATGTGGTGCTCTTTGACATAGGCTATTCGGCATGGAATCTGGACAGGTGGAAGGGTGACCTCTGGGAAGCCTGCAGTGTTGGCATTCCTTATCATGACCGAGAAGCCAATGATATGCTGATATTTGGATCTTTAACTGCCTGGTTCTTAAAAGAGGTACAATTTACAGATTTAAATGGAATGGTGTTTGTAAAACACCTAACTATATTCCTGCAATATAGATGGTACTTAACAATATGCAAGAAAAAACGAAATAGTATACATCATGTACTGTGTACATGAATTCTAGAATCTTAAGAGTAGCAAATAGCTTCATTTATGCATGAATACTTGTGCAAGAGAGTGACTTTTAGATATTTTCATTATTTACTAATGGCTGAAGTGGTCTCAGCAGTTACTAAGGAGTCCTCTGCAAAAGAATATTCCACACATATAAAACAAAACAAAAACAAAAACCAAGAACATTAGAAACCAGTCCTTGTTAAATGAGCCACGCTGCATTCTCTTAACTTCTCAAAGCATCCAGAAGGATATCTTAGCATCCGTTGCATTATCTCAAGGTGATTATCACTAGCCCAAAAATCAGATGGTAAAGGAAGAGCATCCCTAGCAGAGTGTGGGTATAGTCTAAGGACAAATCACAGATTTGTATGATGGGAAGGTGTTCCCCTTCAGCAATCACTCCTACTGATGAAATCATATTCCAGTCACCATAAAGAGCTCCCTTGAAGTGAAGGAGAAAGTAGACAAGCAGTTCTATTGCTTTGTGTCAGTGACAATATAGGACAAGAGGGCAAGGTGTTGGCAGAATCTGACCTAATGACAAAGATGCAGTCTTGTTTTAGCACTAGTCGTTGGAGCAAACTCTCTCTCTACAAAGTGCCTCCCTGAGCTATTGCCCCAAGGCTGAGGTTAATCACTGAGCAGTTTGTGTATAAGTGTGTTGTCATTCTTTCTGTTAAAGTGAAATAGAGGGAAGAGACACAGGAAAGTGAAAGTTCCAATTTTCTCTAAAATAGCAGTTCCAGAAATATTTTCTTCAGTTCAAAGGGTAAGTAGAGACGTTGAAAACAAACAAAAAACCCCAAGACTATCAGGCAAGCCCTGCTTTTGCCATCTCTGTGCAATGTAGATAGCTGTAAGTGCTGCCACTGGCCTATATAACTGGTAACAGCTGAGAGGATCTTTTGAAGATCAAGTATTTTGAAGTTTAAAGGACTTAGCCTAAGTCACTGGTTTTTAAACAGTGTTTCCTTGGACCACCCATAGCGGAATCACCAGCAAACTCGTAAGAAATGCAAATTCTTAGAATATTGCAGCTCAGAATATTGAATTAGACTATCTGCAAAGAGGACCGATATCAGTATTTAACAAGATTTCCAGGTGATTCTGGAAATGATAACCACTGTTCTAGTTAACTCTTCAAACTTCCCAATTCTCTGCTCAGCTTTCTTGAATTCAGGTGCTTTGTTATGCCTTCCATTATGGAAATGAACAGCTCATAAGGGGAGCTTAGTGTGAATGTTAAGTTTTTCTAAGGGTGAAACAAGCCAACTTTAATGCAAGAGACTGATACCACCTGATTCAACCTGGATGGAACTAGAGTCTATAATACTGAGTGACCTCACACAGAAACAAAGATCAGAATATCACATGTTCTCACTCATATAATGGACCTTGAACATCCAATGTAATACTATAACA